>NW_027283212.1:0-68237 GCF_046629955.1 Centroberyx affinis | reverse complement strand
GTCTATTTTATAATTTTATTTTTGTCCATATGTATATGATATATGTGAAAATTCGGTAACACTTTACAATAAGGGTCACTAAGTTAAGGGTTAGTTAATGCTTAATAAGCATTAACTAACCCTTAATTAACTAATGTGTCTGGTAATCATTTACTATTGGTGTTCATGTTAACTAAGGTATTAATTTATACATTATTTAATAGTCATCTTTATAAACTATTAAATAATGTATAAATGAATACCTTAGTTAACATGAACACCATTAGTAAATTACACATTAGTTAACTGTTAATTAAGGGTTAGTTAATGCTTATTAAGCATTAACTAACCCTTAACTTAGTGACCCTTATTGTAAAGTGTTACCGAAAATTCAATAAAGAACAAAAGGTAAATGAAACGTACCACAGATGCCCACTGAGACGTCGCAGGAGGCGCTCCCGGCCTCGTTGGCGGCCTGGCAGGAGTATCTGCCGCTGTCCGCCAGCTGGCTGCTCTTGATGCACAGCACGGCCACGTTGCTCTTAAAGCTGATGTCATATTTATCAGAGCTGTAGATCTCTGTGCTGTCCTTAAACCAGCTGACCGCCATGGGCTGGGAGCCGCTCACTCGACCCTCGATCTTCACCAGTTTGCCCTCCGTGTCCTCGATGTGCTCCGAGGGCTTTTTGGTGAAGACTGGAGGGTTTTTACGCTCTGAAAATGGAAAGTATGGAAATGATGTTAAAGCGATATTCCACTTAGTGTTAACATGGAGATTATTCTGCTCTTGACCGCCATGAAAAGCAGAATATAATCTCCTCACCAAGATCAGATGCAGCTGGATGAGTTTGTAACGTTCAGATTTTTTCTTCCCATTCATTTGAATGGAAACTGACATTGAACACGTTGGTGAACAGATTCAACAACAGATCCTGCTGCTGTGATTTCCAGCTGACTGTTGGTCCGACGCTTCAGAACAGAATTTCACCAAACAGCATTTTATTGATAGATGGACTATTTCTCTTCTCACCAGCGGAGGAATACCACTAACTACTTTTATTTTTAGATATTAATTTTAGTGTAAACCAAGAATAGAAATGCAAAAAGAGGACGGACCCAGGATGCTTTGTTGTCTTAAAGCAGGATCTCTTGTTCAGTCTGTTCACCAACGTGTTCAATGTCAGTTTCCATTCAAATGAATGGGAAGAAAAAATCTGAATGCTACAAACTGGTCCAGCTGCATCTGATCTTGGTCAGTAGATTATATTCTGGTTTTCATGGAGGTCAACGGCAGAATAACCTCCATGTTAAAACTAAGTGGGATATTGCTTTAAAGAGAGGAAATTGAAGTCATCACACAAAGAACGCCCACAAGGAGGCTGGTGCAAAGCAACATCATGAGCAGCTTTAGAAGACAGGGCCAGAAAAGTGAGGACAAGAAGAGCAGGTCAAATACCTTTGACAGTGATATCTGAGGAGCAAGAGTCCTTGCCCATGTCATTAGAGGCATGGCAGAAGTATCTTCCTGTGTCGGCTTTATCTGCCTTCAGAATGGTCAGCTGGGGCATATTTTCCACACAGCTCATTTTATAATTTCCCCCAGAGCGGATATCTTTATGGTCTTTGGACCATGTGACTTTAATGGGGGCAGAGCCGGTCATGTGACACTCCAGCTCAATGCTGTCACCGACTGTCACTTCCTTTGGTGACAACTTCCTGTCAAAGACGGGGGCGTATCTTGGCTCTGCGGGGTCCATGGAAGAGTGGGAGGAAAATAAAACAACAACAAACCTTTAGATGCAAGTATTTAAACAGTTAGGCATAACACAGCCTCACACTGTCTGACAGCAGGGGGCACTATCTGACATCACCCACAAGACAGAAACATTTGGGTATGTGTGTGCTGAGAAAGTTTACTAAGCCTCTTACATAAAAAGTGAATGTAACTGTATTTTAATTAGCCATTATTTTGAAATAAACCAAGACAGTTATTACATGGCACCTAAAAGTGTCTTGCTGTATTTCTTAAATAAACCAAGATAGACACATTAGTGTCTTATATCAACCAAAAGAACCTTGCGCTGTTTTAAAAAGACTCATAAAGAAAACTGAGCCTCCTGAGAAGCCTCTTTCCAGACAGACAGACAGACAGACAGACAGATCTCTCACGGTTACCATCAAAACGTCTTTCTATCCCTTACAAACCCAGACAGACGTCTCTCAGTATCATTCAGATTCCTAAGACAGACCTTGAAGAGTGAGCTTGGCTCTGCAGGAGGCCGTTCCCACGCTGTTGGTGGCGACGCAGGTGTATTCCCCAGAATGCCTCATCTCGCCGCGGCCGATCTGCAGGACGGCCGTGTTGTCGTCGTACAACATGGAGAATTCGTCTCCCTGCCTCAGAGGTTCTCCGTCCTTCAGCCAGGAAACCTCGATGGGCGAGGAACCGGCCACGCGGCACTCGAACCTGACCGGCTGGCCCTCAGTCTGCTGCAGACTGGTGATTTTCTTAGGGAAGGACGGCGGCGTTTTCGCCTCTGGAACAGGAGGATTTGACAATGAATGTCAGGATTTTAGCTGATAACTCACTAAGGACTGAACCAGCTAGTTCCATATTGTAGCTTTTAAACAAAGGGCTAGATTGTAAATGTGGGAATTTGGTATATATATACTTATCTCAATAAAAGATGTTTCTTACCCGTTGATTGCGCCAGTTATAAATACAATCACTATGAATCATAAACTGTCTAAATGAAATTAGAGGCAGATTAGCAATGCCTGAAGATGGTGTGATGGAGAGATTAGATGACGACGGAGAAATATTTTTGAGATGAAGGTAATCCTTTTAAATAAGAATTAGACGCTAAAGTTTGGAGGCTTGGGGACAGATGATCACCTTGGACACTGAGCCTGCAGGTGGAGGAGGCGGATCCGATCCGGTTCTCCGCCTTGCAGGTGTATTCCCCGATGTCGGCCTTGGAGGCTTTGCTCAGCTTCAGACAGGCAACACCTTTACTGTACTCTAACTTACAGGTGGGGCTGGACCTCACTTTGCCGTCGGCTTTGAACCAAGACACCTTGATCTCAGGTGTGCCGGCCACCTGGCACTTCAGACACACTGCGTCTCCTGCAGTCACCTCCATGGGTTCCAAAGTCTCAACGAAATAGGGCGGTTCTACAGCGGCAGATACGCACCGTTCAGACAAACCATAGAAAAAAACCATTTCAAGCAATCATATGTACATCACGTCTACTGAGTTAAAGGTGTTAGCTCACACAGAATAAACCAAATACAGACACAATCCACTCATTTGTTATCAGATAAAAGAAGGTAAACTAACCTAGAATGGACACAACTGCCTCACAGGTGTCCTTTCCAGCGTCATTGGACACTTCACAACAGTATTTCCCACCAGCCTCTTTGTCATCAGTGCTCAGACACTCCAAGATACAGGAGCTTTCAGTCGTGGTGATGTTGTACTTATAAGAGGCAAAGATCTGCTGGCCGTCTTTGTACCAGTTCACTGTGATCTTAGGGCTTCCGGTGTACGTGCTCTCTAGTGTCAACGGTTTGCCCTTCTCAACCGAAACATCCTTCAGCTTCTTAGAGAAGCGTGCCGGCTCTGAGTGACACAACCAAAGACATCAGTTAGTTTACATTAGAGCAGGGACATTATAAAGGGAAAAAGACAGTTTGGGGAACCATTGAATGGTGCATGGAGATTATGGGACATTATGGGAAATTATTGTTTCATATTAAACTAACCTTTGACGGTCAGGTTAACTGGGCAGCTTTCCTTCCCTGCATCGTTAATGATCTGGCATGTGTACTCTCCAGCGTGGGATTTATCCACGCTGAAAAGCTCCAGAATAGCTTGGTTATCCTTCAAGGCAATGTCACAGCCTCTTCCAGGCATAATCTCCTTGGTTCCTCTGAACCACTTCAGTTTGAGAGGGGCACTGCCTTTCACCATGGCTGAGAAAGTCACTTTACTGCCTGGCATAGCTTCCACAGGCTGAGGCTGCACCACGAAAGACGGTGGTTCTGGGTACAAACAGAGAGTAGGGGCTTTCAGCATGGTGGAATATGAAAGTGAACCAGTTTCATGACTACTTCACTACGAGCCAACTGATTGCAGTAACAAAACAAGCTAAAAAACACTTAACAAGTCACTGATAACACTAACAACAGTCACCGCACGACCCACACCGACAACATGCAGTCTCCATAGTTACTGACCTTTCACAATGAAAGAGGCACTGGTTTCACTGGATCCAGCCTTGTTGACGGCTTTGCATTTATACACTCCAGAGTCTGACAACTTAAGAGTGGGCACCTTCAGTGTGCAGTTGTTGTCACCGAATGCAATCTCATAATTCGGGCCACTCTGTACCTCCTCCCCGTCATGGTACCATGAGATAGTGAAAGGCGGGGAGCCAGACACTTTGCATTCCATTTCTCCAGCATTTCCAACAATTGTATTACAATCCTTCAATGTTCTTGAGAATGTTGGAGGTATGATCTTATCTGTTTGGGAGGGAAAGCAGTAGTAACGAGTGCATCAGGGAGGACAGATACAAACATAAATATAGTTATGCTGTCATCAAATTACAGGTAGGAAGTAGACACCAACCTAGGACAGTGAGGTTTATTTTACTCAGGTCCCTTCCAACCTCGTTTTTAACCTCAAATGTGTATTCTCCAGTGTCTATCCTCTCTGCTGAGAGGACCTTCAGGCTGGATATCATCTTAGAGAAGGAGATTTTGTATTTCCTCCCTGAGGCCAGCTCAATACCATCCTTGAACCATTTAGGTACGAGCTCTGGGGTTCCACACACTTTGACCTCTAGGGCGGCCATATCACCTGCCGTCACACTCAGTGCATCAGGCTTATCCACTATCTTAGCAGGTTCTGAAAATCAAGAGAGAAGGGCAGAAAGAAAATCTTATGAAACCTGGAAGAGAAGGAAAACAAAGAACTGCAAGAGAAAGAGAGAATTACATTGGTTACAAACCTAGAACAGTCAAGTTAGCAAAACATTCCACATTCCCAGCATCGTTTTTGAGCTGGCAGGTGTATTTGCCTGCCGTGGTTGCGTCAGCCTTAAAGACTTTAAGAGTGACCTGGTTGTTCTCAAAGGTGATTTTCCTGTTGTCACCGTCCCTGAGAATGTGATCCTTGTCCTGAACCCAGGACACAGTAATGGGTTCAGAGCCTTTAACAGTGGCCACAAGGGTCACCTCCTCTCCCAATATCACTGTCATGTTTGACAGTTTCTTCACAAACGATGGTGGCTCTGAAGAGAGGAAAAAACAACGCAAAGGCAAAGTCAGCAAGGTGACAAAGTATTCCGCAAATCTAACATTAATGATTTTTATTTGAGATCATCGCATTTCTACTGACCTCTGAGTTTAACTGATGTCTGGCAGGTTTCACTTCCTACACTGTTTGACACTTTGCACTCGTATTCGCCGGCATCCGAGGGCTCTATCCCAATGATATGCAGCGCAGCTGAGCTGCCCTCGCTCACCATCTTATACTTCCTGCTCTCCATCAGAGGCTTCCTGTCTTTGAACCAGGTGACCTGGAAAGGAGCTGTACCGCTCATCTCACAGTATAGACTCACGTCCTTACCCTTCAGCCCTTCAACGGGCTGGGGAACTTTGACGAAAGACGGTGGGTCTACAAAAAGATCGGAAAACTGTTTAGAGGCATACAGGACAAAGAAGCCATCATGAAACCAGTGTAATTTCTTTGTAACTTTCCTGAATCACTGATATCTCAATGACACACTGGAGACGAAATTGAACAGCCAGTGCATCAGAAAGATAAGAGCAGGAACAGTAAACACAATGAAAAATGGAGATCATGATGACTATGCAGTCACTAAAGGCTGACCTTTAACGGTAAGCGTGGTGCTGCAGCTGACACTGCCAGCATCATTCTGAGCTTCGCAGGTGTAAACTCCATCATCATCAAAGCTGGTGGTGAGCAGTTCCAGGACTGCTACGGAGTCAACAAATGATGTCCTGTAGTTGCCCCCATCCATGACCTTAGTGTCGTGTTTGTACCAGGTCATTTTCAGAGGAGCTGTGCCATTGACTTTGCACTCCAGGCGGAGTGGCTCACCCTGTTTCACAAACTTAGTGGCTGGGAGTTTCAGCACAAACTCAGGTGGTTCTGGAAAGCCAAAATATAAACACGTTAGCTACTAGAAGCATGTGGGACATTTAACAAATGGTTATTAGAGACAGAAGGTAAGCTGAAGAGATGAGCTGAGGAGATGAGCTGACAGTAATGTGTTAGCAGCACAGGCAGAATGGTTGTGGAGAAGCAGGTGCAACACAAACAAAGGCAAACAGTTCGCGATGAGAAGCTGTAGCAGTGAAAGAGCTTTAAGAAATGATGAAGCTGCAGTGAAAAAGAGGGAAGTGTTGCAAAGCCGGGAACACTGAACACCCAATTTCACAACAAAGTCACTGTTTCTTGCCAGTGATGCAGATGTGAGATGAAGGCAGCCAAGCAAGAATTGATTTAAAAGATATAAATCCAACCTTTGACGGTTAAGTCTGCACTGCAGCGTACAGAGCCAGCCTCATTGCTGACTTGGCAAGAGTAAACCCCACTCTGGGCAACGCCCACTGAGTAGAGCTCTAAGAAGCAAGACAGTCCCTCCAGTCCTGTGAAACAAGTGGGCCCAGTCATGAGCTCAGTGTCATCCTTGAACCATTTAACTGTGAAGGGAGCCGTTCCTTTAAATGTGCCTTTGAAGCGTACGGTGGTGTTGGGCAGAGCGGCCTGGGACTCAGGCAGCACCACAAAACTGGGAGGCTCTGAAGAGAACAAGATGGACCAGGTTAAAGAGGTACTCACCTTCACTACCGCCTCTGCTATAAGATTATATGACCAATGACTTTGGAGCATTCTCTAACCTTTGACCCTGAGGGATCCGCTGCATTCACAACTTCCCGCTTTGTTGGTCAGTTTGCAAGAGTAGGAGCCTGCATCAGATCTCTCTAGCTGTTCGATTTCTATGGACACAGCGTTGTCCTGCTGAATGAGCTTGTGTTTTACACCGCTAGAGATTTTGCTCCCATCTTTCTGCCATTCCACAGAGATGGGGAGGGACCCAGATATTTTGCAACAGATTTGAACAAAGGCGCCCAATATCTCCTGCATTTCCGACAAGGGTTTCATGAAGCTTGGGGGAATTACTTGTTCTGTTACCAGAAGAACAATAACAAAATGATTAGATGGATATTCAACATATCTCTATGGACCATAGGAATAAATATATATTTTGTTTTACCACCAACCTAATACGATCACTTTGACTTTGCAGGTGCAGCTACTGATGTGGTTCGCCACCTCAAAGACATATTCTCCTTCATCCTCTCTCTGAGCGGACTGAATCTTTAGGCTGCTGATGTTGTTCTCAAAGCTAAGCTTGTGCTGCCTGATGGACTGCAGCTCCTTGCCACCTTTCATCCATTTCACTTTGAGCTCAGGAGAACCAGTTACTTTACAGTCCAGACTGACTGGGTCTCCAACTGTCACCTTTATCTCCTCAGGTTTCTCTGTGATCTGAGGGGGCTCTACAATGCAAAACAAAGTGTCATGAAGTTGCTACTCAGATACTCGCATCCAATATAGGACTGATCAAAAAGCATGGATATACACTGACTTAATGCTAACTAAAGCAAAGATTTGATATTTATCAATGATAAGTAAAGCAAAGATATACCTTGCACCATGAGGGTGGCAAAGCACTTGTCCTGTCCTGCCTCATTTATGACCTGGCAGGTGTATTTCCCGCTGTGACCCGCCTCACAGGCAGGAATCCTGAGAGTGGCCACATTGTTCTCAAATGTTCTCTCGATCTTTGGATCCTCCAAGATCCAGTTCTCATCTTTTTGCCATTGTACAGAGAGAGTGGGAGAACCCTTCACAACGCACTGAAACTCTGCCATTTTGCCCAGAACAGTGGCCGCGTTCTCAATCCTCTTGGTAAATGTTGGCGGTTCTATCAGTAAACCAATGAAATATTAATGTCAGTGGTCAGTTGTTGCCTCAAGTGATAAAAACGTGGAAAAATATTGATAATCAATTTAGATTTCTAATTCAATGAAACTAACCTTTGATGTTTAGCGTCGTTTTACAAGTACAGCTTCCCACCTCGTTAGCGACTGTACACTGGTATTCACCCACATCTACAGCGTCACATTTCTGCACCTCTAGACTCACGTTGCCATTGACCTGGGAGAAGCTGTGCTTGGCACTGGGTTTGATCTCCTTCATGTCTTTGTGCCATGTTATCTCAAACGGAGCTGTTCCAGTGACCTGACACTCAAAACAGGCACTGGAGCCCTTGACAACATCAGCCGGGGCCAGCTGTCTAACAAATGATGGTGGCTCTGGGATGAGAGAAAACAGGTCATCCAAATTTCCTCAAGTCTGAACTCGGTTCTATGCATTTTATACTATAGACATCAGCTATATCAACAACTACTGCAGTGGTTCCCAACTCCAGTCCTTGGGACCCAGAGAGCTGCTTTACAGTTTTCTATCCTACCAGCTAGTTAATAGACCTGGTGTCCCGGGTCTAAATCAGTCTGTGGCTCTTTATCAATCTGTGTTCTTGTATGTTCTTGTGTCCTCTATGATGTGTTTTATGTAATATCTAACCGCTGACGCACAATTCCAAAACAAAAGAATGAAAAAACGAGAGGCCAGATAAAGATCCCAGAAGTTTACTTGCCAGTCAAGGAAGCATCGGATGGAGATTTGACCCCAGAGAACGAATTGAAAACCCCATGATTCATTGCGAGAACGACGCATCATGTCCGAGCACCGCTGTAGTCTACAGTACAGAGCAAGTTGAAACAGGTGGGAAAATGAAGCGCTGTGAGTCCATCTCAAACTGTCAGGAATCTTCTATGATCTCTTTCATGAGGATTCTCTCCAAGGCGACTTGAGAAGAACTTTCCCTCCCAAGGTCTCAAGTGTCGATTTGACATTATTGGATTTGATAATCAGCTGTATGGCTAGAATGAAAAGCAGCAGAGCTCGGGGTCCTGAGGACTGCAGTTGGGAACCATTGAATCACTGCATTTTCTATGTTTGAAAGCAGTGTTTCCCCCAGGAATGTTTCTTGCAGGTGTGGAAAAGCGTCAGAGACACACGCCATGTGACACGAAAACTCAGCCTGCCTTTTCAGTCGTAGGGAAAACACTGTTTCCAATTAGATATTTAAAAGTTCTTATTTAACCAGTTCTGCACATTCTGACACAACTAACCTTTGACTTTGAGTTCCATGCTGCAGCTCTCACTACCAGCCTCATTACGAGCCTCACAGTAGTAAAGCCCACTGTCTTTGGTTTCAGCCCCACTGACCTCCAGAGTGGCCACAGAGTTAATGAAGGCCATCTTGTATCTCTCACTGGGGCTGATTTCCGAACCTTCTCTGAACCAGTAGATGTCTATCTCAGGAGTCCCAGTCACCTGGCACTCAAACACTTTACTCTGACCAGGACGAACCACAGACACACGGTCGGGGGTCCGAGTGAACTTAGGAGGCTCTATGGAACAAAACGATAGGTATAACCGTCAGATAGGTGATTGGGGGGAAAATTTGGTCACTATGAGGTTGATAGGTAGACATAAAGACGGATAATAACCTTTGACGAAAAGTGCCGCCTGGCATGAAGTGGAGCCAACATCATTCTGTATTTCACAGATATAATCTCCAGAATCTGAGGTTTTGGCAAAGAAGAGCTCCAGTGAACTAGAGGTGCTGTCTTTGATCACATTGCAGTCAGAGCTGGATAAAATCTCCTTGTTGTTTTTAAACCATTTAATGGTCAATGGTGGTGTGCCAGAGACAAGGACATTAAACTGGACCTTTGACCCAGGCAAAACATTCATTGATTCAGACTTTTCGAGAACACATGGTGGTTCTGTAAGAAGAAATGACAATGGTTGTGACTGCTGTTTCTTATCAAAATATCGGGCAATGCTTGTGTAGTCTCAGACATATGCAACTACTCAAAAATATTGAGGAAAGAAAATTATTCTAACCTTTGACAAACAAGACTCCAGAACATTGGACAGTGCCAGCCTTGTTTTTAGCTATGCAGGTATAGCTGCCACTGTCTTTACTATCAAGACGAGAGATTTCCAGGAAAGCCACATTTTCAAAGAATGTGCATTTGTGTTTCTCATCAGTCTCAACCTCTTTTTCATCTTTGTACCACTGTATTGTTATCGGCAGGGAGCCAGATACAAGACAGTCCAGATGAGCAAATGATCCTTTGATACCTTCCTTCTGCTTCAGTTTTCTTGTAAAAGATGGTGGAAGTATTTGATCTAGCATAGACATATAGAAATAAAGGTAGTGAGGGTACTATTCAAAGTCATAATATAAAATCTAAAGAAATAAATGTAGATTTTAAGTTCAACAGTACAAATTATGAACTGACCTAGAATAGTGAGAGTAGCCTCACAAGAGCTGTGGCCAACGTCATTTGAAACCTCAAAGGTGTATTCACCACTATCACTTTTCTCTGTTTTAATAATCTTCAGTATAGAGCTGGTGTCTGTGTTCTGTACTTTATATCTCTGGCCTGAGGTCAGCTCCTTGCCATCCTTCAGCCACGTGGCCTTCAGGGGTTTGGTGCCTGAGAACCTGGCCTCTAGTGTGGCCGGATCCCCCTGAGTCACACTGATAGATTTGGCTTCCTCTGTGATCTTAGCCGGCTCTGAGATGTCAAACAAAACAATCAGCAAAGAATCTCAAACATGATATACTAGGAAAAGGTGACAGACTAAGAACTAAAATCACTAATAGACTAAGAATGGCTTAGAAAGACTGCTATTAGCAGAGTGATCTCCAGCATCGCAACCAACCTTTGACTGTCAACACAGCAGAGCACTTCTGGCTCCCGGCCTGATTCTGAGCCTGGCAGGTGTATTTGCCGCCATGTTTGCCCTGTATGTTGGTAATATGCAGCAGAGCTGTCCTGTTCTCATACGTAATCTGAATGTTTTCAGCCTCTTTGAGCTCGTGGTCGTCTTTCAGCCAGGACACAGTCATGGGCTCTGAGCCCTTCAGAGAACACTGCAGAGAAACCTCACTGCCCACCAGGGAGCTAAGGTTCTCCAGCTTTCGCACAAATGATGGAGGTTCTACAAGCAAAAAATCATAAATGCGTTATCAGAGTCTCTACTAAATAAATCTATGAATGTCAATTGTTAAAAGTGGATTTAAAGATAAAGACATAGTTTCTAAACCAACCTTTGAGCGTTACTTGACAGTCACAGGCAGCCTTGCCCACTTCGTTCTCAACAGTACACTGGTAGGTGCCGGTGTCACCTGCCTCTACTGCCAGCACCTGCAGGGCTACCAGGTTGTCTTTCACTGTGATCCTGTTTCTCTTATCGTTCCTAACCAGCTTTGTGTTTTTATAAAATGATACGGTGAACGGAGCAGAGCCCGAGACTTGGCCCTCCAGCATCATCTCAGAACCTTTCACCACGTCTTTGGGCTCCAAGCTACGCACAAACATTGGTGGCTCTAAAAGAAGATGGCAGCGGTGTCAGCACATTAGACCATTCTGTACTGACATAAAAAGACCACATTGTTTTAATGGAAAGTAAAACAGCTATAAAGCTAAACTGAACCAACCTTTGACTGTCACTGTGCTGCTGCAGCGGTCACTACCAGCCTCACTGGATGCCACACAGACATAATCTCCACTATCCTCTACTGTACAGTTCACTATCTCCAGAGAAGCCACAAGGTCCATCAAGCTCATTATGTATTTGTGACTGGAGCTGATCTCAATCTCGTTCTTGAACCACTTAAAAGCGATGACAGGACTGCCTCTGGCCTTGCACTCCAGCCTGGCTGAGTCGCTGCTGGTGACTAGCTTGGTTGCCTCAAGCTTTGTCACAAACACAGGAGGTTCTGAGAGAAGAGGTTAACATTCATTATGAGACACATAAGACAGTTAAGACACAAGACACATAGATGTCAGTCAAGAACATCAAGACATTTTCATTGTATTTGATCATTCAAGACGAAAAACAACAGACATTTCTGAGCATGCAGCTGCAAATGTTATTGAAGACGGCACCTTTGACAAAGAGGACTGCAGTGCAGTCCACCTTCCCAGCATCATTGGATACTTGGCATGTGTATTTAGCAGAGTCAGTGGGTTTCACTGAGTGAAGCTCCAAGGAGCTTGAAGAGGCATCTTTCTTTATGAAACATGTGCCTCCAGTAGAAATCTCTTTTTCCTCTCTGAACCACTTAACAGCCAAAGGAGCTGTTCCAGTGAAGGCTGATTTGAAGGAAACAGTGGTTCCTGGTATAACATCCTGGTTGTTTGGTTTCACTGTGAACACTGGGGGCTCTGGAAGCCGTTAGCAAGACAAGATTCACAAGTCATGTTATCAGAAATTCATTCAAGGATCGTACTCAACAAATGGAAGGGCAACAAAAGTATTCAGTAAGACAGAAATATTTATAACCTTTGACATAGAGTGTCCCACTGGTTTCTTTAAAGCCAGCAGAATTGGTGGCTCTGCACTTATAAACTCCAGAGTCGGCCTTCTCCAACTGAATGATTCTCAGCGTAGCAGAGCTATCTTTGAATTCAGGCTGGAACTTGGCTCCAGAATGGATCTCCTGGTCATCTTTGAACCAAGCTATGGTCATGGGTTGGGACCCAGACACCTTACAGTCCATGGAGACATCATTACCAATGTTACCATCAACTCTTTTCAGGGACTTGGTGAAAGTTGGAGGCATTATCCGATCTGGTTGTTGAAGAGAAAACATCTCATTCATTAACTCAATTTCATAGATACTTATTGTAGCAAGAGATGATATTGTTTTATTTTGTAGCATTATTTTGGTAGGTGAAAACATGGAGGTAAACATCTACTGCTACACAGAAAAAAGCTGAATTAATTTGTACATTTAGAAACTATTGCGTTATCCAACTCTTATATACTTTATATTTGTATTAATTTGTAAAACTGCAAAATACAGTATCAAATGTTAGGAGAAGCAGAAACAAGAAGCTAACCTAAGACAGTAACTGAGCATGTGCACTGGTCCTTTCCAACTTTATTGGACACCTCCATCTTGTATTCAGAAGTGTCTCCTCTTTCTGCTGTAAGAATCTTTAAGCTGGCAGTATTGTCCTTCAGAGTCATTTTATATTTACGGCCACTCGTCATCTCCTTCCCATCTTTAAACCATTTCACTTTGAGGTCTGGGCTTCCAGCAATTGTGCACTCCAGTGTGGCTGAATCTCCTGCAGTCACACTGATGGACTCTGCAGGTTCTACGATTCTGGCAGGTTCTGAGATAAGACAGATCTGTTAGCTGTAAAGACTTAAGAGACTAGACATAAGCATACAAGTAAGAGCTATTTCTACACAAATATCTCAACCAAAGTTGTCAGCTGACCTTGCACAGTCAAAGTGGCTTCACATTTCTGTTGCCCAGCCTCGTTCTCTGCTTGGCATGAATACTTGCCGCCATGGCTGATGGCTACTGTTGATATTGAAAGGCTAGCAACATTGTTCTCAAACACCATCTTGATATTTGGATCACCATCTCTAAGTATCTCAGAGTCTTTCATCCATTTAACAATGATGGGAGCTGAGCCTTTTATGGTTCCCTGTAGTTTCACTGTATTGCCCAACACTGCTGTAGCACTCTCGATCCTTTTTGAGAAAGATGGTGGCTCTACAAAACACAGGATTAATAAACAACTGAGTATGAAGAACATGAATAAACCTCAATCTGAATAAAGCTGTTTTATCAGGCTCAAGCTTACTAACCTTTCAGCTTAGCTAGTGCCTTAGTGGTGACTTTACCCACATCGTTGGATATAACGCACTGATAATCTCCAATGTCTGCGCTTTCAAAGGACTGGATCTCCAGCCTGGACAGGGAGTCTTGGGAGACTATTTTATATCGCTTATCACCGCTGATGGCTTTCTTATTTTTTAACCAGGTGATTTCAAAAGGAGCCGTTCCTGTGATCTCACACTCCAGCTGAGCTGCTGCTCCCTTCACAGCCTCTACTGTCTGCAGCTCTTTTCTAATGGATGGGGGCTCTGGGAGTAAAAAGGGGAGTAATGTATATACAGTTAATACCTGGAGGTTTTCAGTCATCACTCTTATTGGACAGAGCCTGTGAAGTAAAGGCGAGACAGTTTGACAAACCTTTAACAGCTATCTGGGTGTTGCAGCTCTCGCTGCCGGCATCATTAGACACTTCGCAAGTGTAACTCCCACTGTCTGTGACAAGAAGATTCACTATCTCCAAAGTGGCAATCCCACTCTTGAACGAGATTTTATGTTTCTCTCCATCACTAAGCTCTCTCTCATTCCAGAACCAGTGGACTCGGAGTTCAGGAGATCCTTTGATGGTGCACTGTAAGCGTGCAGCTATGCCCTGTTTCCAAGTAATCTTTGGCTCCATTTTCTTGACAAAGGTAGGGGGTTCTGCAAGGAGTGTTAAGTTGGAAAACAACAAGGTTGTTTTTACCATTTTAAAAAGAGAAAAAAACATTTCTTTATAACCAAGAGAAAAGGTACAAGAAAGAAATGCAACAGGAGAGACAAGAAGACAGCAATGCATTGCGTTAGCATCAGCTCACAGATGGCTGAATAGTTGTCAGCAATAATCCACCAGCTCATTTCAAGAGAACAAGACATGTCTGTTCAGTTAAACTACAGGAAAGATCAACCTTAAGATCTTACCTTGCACTGTGACCAGAGCCTCACAGGATGAGCTCCCAGCCTCATTTGTGGCTGTGCACACATATTTCCCAGAGTCCTTCAGTTTGGACTTGGGTATGTCAAGAACAGCCACCTTGTCCTCAAAGGACATTTTACACTCCATGGTCTGGTGGACTTTTTTGCTGTCCCTGGTCCAGGTGACAGCCACACCAGTGTCCTCATCCACCTGGCACTCCAGGCGCAGTGGATCATTAACAGCTGCTGACACTGGCTCTATGCTCTTAACAAAGCTGGGCTTGTTGATAACCCTCAGCTCTGTGGTAAAGGTAGCAGTGCCAACACTGTTGGAGGCCTTACATAGGTACACCCCCTGGTCAGTCCGCTCAAGACTTTTAATTTGAAGGGAGTACTTGTTCTTTTCACATTTCATGACATAGTTTCCCTCCGAAGAGATGGCTATGTTGTCCTTGTGCCAGACAACTTCCATGGGCGAAGAGCCAGTGAGTGAGCACTGGAACAGAGCCTGTTTGCCCACATATAAGGTCATTGGGTCTGGTTTTGATACAAATACCGGTGGGTACATTTCTAAGGAGAGCAGGTAGAACATAAAAAACAACAGAACAAAATTTAAAAATGTGGAAAATACACCAACACCAAGGTTAAACAAACCTGTGCAATCTCAATTTAAACTTGAGAAAACTAAATCCTTAACGTCATTATATCTTACCCGACATGATACCAGATTCCAGTGTATCATATACCATAATGATTCACACACACACACACACACACACACACGCATATATATATATAACAGTGATTTAAAATGTCCCATTGGGCTCTTACCAGTCACAATGAGAGAGGCGGAGCAGCTGTCGGCACCGTGCTGGTTGGAGGCCTTGCAGGTGTAGTCCGCACTGTCGGCCTTGACTGGGCTGTGGAGCTCCAGAGAGGAACTGGTCTGGCGACTGAGGATCCTGTACTTCTCACTCTGTCTGATCTCAATGCCAGACCTGTACCATTTGAAGGCCACATTTGGAGCATCTTCAATCTCGCATTCAAACTTGGCATGGTCGCCAATGTTAATCTCCAGAGGCGTGATTTTTTGCCTAAAGACAGGTGGCACTGAGGCACACACAGAGGAAGGAAAAGGTAAAGTTAGAAATGGCATAAATGAAATACTTTAACAAGTTGTAATAGATGTATGGATCAGGAACAGGAATGGTGAGATGTACAACAATGGTGGGAGACATTTCAGGAAGAGTGACTGTGGAGGAAAGTTAAAGGAAATATAGCAAGAACACAAGCCCCATGTTTCACAAAGAGATGCCTACAGAAAGACGTTATCCATCATTTACAAGATTATCATGGGGCGAGGGTTCAGGCTAAAGTCGGGAGACAGAGTTTGTGAAAGATGAAACTATGTCAAGTTGAAGCCCTGGAAGCATGCAGAGAGAGAACACATGGACCCAAAAGAGTGTGAAATTTCATGGGTGAGAAACAGAAGCACCTGTCTTCATAAACATGCCAAAGTGACCATGAAAAGACCATGAAAGGAAGCCTGTAGGCCAGTATCATGACAGCCATATTAGCTAGATGCTTATCTCCTAGAGACCTCTAAGCACCTTGCTTGGCTATAATGGCTCTGGTCTAAAGGCTGATGTTGATCATACGATGATGTGGAACAGGCAAGAATGATGTTGACACGGTGAGTTAGTACCATACAGTGACCTGCTAGGGAGCTCATGCTGAGCTATGACATTAATACAGACCGGAGTGAAAAATGAAATATTTAAAGTGAGGATAGAGATCCTGAATAGACCATTTTAAGTGAATGATTAGTTGTATTCTGAGAAAATGAATGAATGAATGAATGATAATTTGTTTGGCCTGTTATCAAACCTCTTGACACCACAGTGAGTCTTGAAGTTGTTGTGGTCTTGCCGGCTTCATTCTCAGCCTCACAGACATATTCTCCTTGATGCTTCTCCTTGACAACTTTGTTGATAACTAGAGTGTATGTGTCATGGTCTTTGGAACACTTGAACTCTTTGCCAGATTTCACCAATCGTCCATTGAAAAACCAGTTCACCTTTGTGACATACTTTATGGTGGCACTAAATGTTACTTTACTATCTTCTTCAATGGATAAATCCTCCAGGGAGGAGACTATGACAGGGTATTCTCTCTGTTCAGGTCTGGACACTGTGATCTCCTGTTTGAAAATCTCCTCCCTGTGCTCTTTCTGGACGCTAACGTCCACAGACTGCTCAGTGGGGATGGAGGCGGGGGGGAGGGCGGTGGTGATAGCAGCAGCTCCCACATCTCTCTCACGGCTTTTCACGGTCACTGACCTCACCTCCTGCCTGGACACCTGCACCGACTGCTCAAACTCCACATGGGCCTCGGTGGAGATTTTAACCTTCTGGGAGGAGACTGACTGTTTGATCTGCGCTGCCTTGGATTCCTGCACCACGACCTGCTGCTCAGCTGTGATAGACTCAACAGCCACTTTAGACTCGGTCTTGAGCGCAGCAGCCTGAGACTTAATAGGAGTGAAATCCACTGCGCTCTCTGCTACTCTCACAGTCTCCACTACGGACGACAGCATCTCTTTGGAGCGGGCCGAGGAAACCTGCACTCTCTGGGGTTTGTCTAGCTGCATGGTGCCAGGCTGTTCAGAAGTCAGTACATGAGCCTCCTGGTAAACTATGGAATGCAAAGCTGCATGGAGTTCAGTCCTGAGGTCAGCTGTCTGAGGGTACTCACCCTCAAAAGCCAGTGTGATTTCCATTGGGGCGCCTGCTGTTGTGATAAGGTAGGTGAACATGGCCCGTTTGGGCTCTCTCTGAACTTTGACCTCCTGGACCTCTGAGGCCTCTAACCGCCCTACAACGTCGGCCAGCAGCAGCGGCTGGTCCCGGGCCACAGCAGACTGAAGAGCGTCTCTGAGCTGACGTCTTATGTTCAGACTGGATGGTTTGGGGATCTGAATCACAAACGTCATCTCTTTAGGAAGAGCGGTACTGTCTTTAGATTCTGATGCCATAAGAGACAGTTTCGGCTGTGTGGTGACTCTGACTTTAGTGGACTCTGACTTGGTGATCTCCTGAGAGAGCTCACCTGTCAGCACTCGCTTCTCATCCATCACTATCGACTGTCGGACCGACTGGCCCTCCTGGATCTGAACAGCAAAGTCCTGCTCTGCTGCCTCCAGAAGCACACTGCTCTCTGTGGAGATCTCCTTCTCCTCAATCTGGACCGGCTCAGTGGGAACTTTTGGCTCCACAGCCGTCTGACAGGTGAATTTATCCACAGCTGTCAGACTCTCAGTATGGCCCTCCTCTAAGGTCTGGCTATCCGCTACACTGGTGACATGCATCACATTCCAGCGCTCCTCCTTCTGCACTAAAGCTCGCTGCTGCTTGACTTCGCTGGTGAAAGGCGTCTCCTTTGGGAGCTGCATGGGCTGGGAGGAGAGCTGGAGGACGCTCTGAGGCCTGGGCTCTGTTCTGAGCTGAGACTGAACTCCTGTCACAGAAACATCCAGCTCTTTGTGATAATCTGCTGTGAGCTCCCTTCTCTCCTCTGATGTGGCTGCATGCTGCCTGGCCTTCTCCTGTTTCTGTGCTGCCACCTGCTGGTCAGGCTTCTCAATAACAAGAATACCCTCTTTGGGTAATGCCTCCACAGGCTGGGTTGACTGGAGGTGGAGCGGTGTGTGGGCCTCTCTCTGGGGCTGGATGGTCATAGTACTGGCCTTAGCCTCAAACTCTGATGTGTCCTCACACACCACGGTCCTCTGCTCATCCTGGCTGACAGTGTGTAACAGGGTGGGGCTTTTCCTGGCGCCTGCCTGCTCTGAGGCCGGCTTCTCACAGGTGAACCTCTCCTCAGACGGTAAGAGATCCTGGTCTGTGATCACTTGTAGGTGTAACAGCTGTTCTCCCTCTACCTGTGACTGAATGGACATGGCGCTGTCCAGACTGGGCAGCTGCTGAGTGTGTTCAGCCTGCAGTGTCTGCTTCTCCTCAGCTGTCAGAGCTGCCTTCATGACTTTATCCTTACAGAGCTGAGCTGTCTCCTCATCAGGCCTCTGCATGGAGAACTTAGTCTCCTTGGATAAAGTGTGTTTGGATTCACTGACCGAGGCCAAGATGGGTCTGGGTCGCTCTTTGCTTACTGAAGACTTGACAGCAGAATCTGCGGTGTGTAGTTCTGCTGTGTGGCCCTCGGCCAGCACCCGCTTCTCTGCTGACTGGGCTGAGTATAAAATCTTAACACCTTCTTTGACCTTATAACTCCTCTCCTCCTGTGGTTTGGGGATATCATGAGACTGTTCTTTCAGGATGGATAGTTGGGACTCAACTTGATGGCCACTGACTAGATGTTTAGGTTCTGAGGTGGGCCGGACTGTAGCTGACCTCCTGTCGGCCAGAGGCTCTGTGCTCACAGTAGAAAGAGTGGTGAGCTCCTCAGCTACAGCTGACATCACCTTTGACCTCTTTTCCCTAGCAGCCTGGAGCTCGATGACCTCAGGACTCTGAATACGATCACAGTGCTGCTCTGTGAGGTCCTGACTCTCCTGGACAGAAGATACAAAAGCTGCCATGTGAAGCTGTTTCATAGGAACAGCTGAAACCTGAGGTGGATGGGTGGGAGCCACAGAAACCCTCTCCTCTATCTCATGAGACTGCAGCACTGCAGCCTGGTGGGTGAGCTGCTCTCTATGAAGAGTGGCAGCTGAGATATCTAGCTCTCTAAGGGAGCCCACCTGCTCACTGGGAATAATCTGCCTGTCTTCAGTGCCGATGGTGTAAACCATCTGATCGGATCTGGTTCTGTCCTGACCGGGGAGGCTGACCTGGTACAAACGGGACTCTGTAGCCTGTTCTGTCACAGACACTTTATAGCCTTTCTTCTGAACCACTGTGTGCTGTTCCTGCTGGCGGGACATAGAGACAGACTCCCTGAACACGACCAGTTCAGCACTACAAGAAGCCTCCCCAAACTGGTTGGAAGCCTTACATGTATAGACGCCACTGTCTTCCTGTTTGACACTCTTAATATTGATGAAGCCAGATCCATCTGGGCCGGCCACTATGATACAGTTCCTACTGGGCTGGATCTGGAAAGCCCCCTTGAACCACTTCACATCAGGGATTGGATCACCGCCAGCTTTATATTTAAAGGAGGCCTCTCCTCCCTCTGAGCATCTGACAGGCTGGATCTGAACTGTGAAAGTAGGAGGCTGACCTGAGACCTTAAACATTTTCTCAACCCATTTCTCTGCCTGGCTAATGTCCTTCTTTTTCACTTCGAGGTATGTAGTGCAGGTTGTCTGCCCAAATCTGTTGGTAGCCGTACAAGAATACTCCCCTTCGTACTCAGATGTGACCCGGGTGATTATCAGTGTATACTCCTCCTTCTCTTCTACCAGCTTGTACACAGAGGAGCTTTTTATCACCTGTCCGTTGTGGAACCATTGAACAGTGGGCTTAGGCAGGCCAGACACTGTGACAGTAAACCTAGCAGTCTCCCCGTCACTCACAGCAGCTGGAGACAGCTGGCTGAGGAAAACTGGCTTTTCCTTTTTCTTCTCTAAAGTGCTAGAGTAACGTTTGGACTCTGGCTTGAGTTCAAGTGTTTTTGTTTTCTGTGGTAACTGGAGACCAGTGTAGTAGGTTTCCTCTTCCTCCACAGTGGTGATGGTGGTGCTAGAACGCTCTGTCAGGAAATATTGAGCAAGATTGATAACAATATCCACAACACAAGAGCTATGCTGGTCAACAAAGAGTCCACTGATAAAAAATAAAAAAGAGTAAATATTGATAAATGAAATGAACAAGGCTCCAAATCTACCTATTTTTAAAAAGTAGATGATCCCCCAAAAAAGGCAACTGAAATATGAAATGTTTTACACATTAATTCTTATTTAATTTACAAATTAATGTTAAATGATTTCTTCTTTTATGGTTTACTTGAAGGCATACTGAGGAGGATTTTGCTGCTTGTGGCTTTGACACACCCCTCCTCCCTGCGGTTGCCATAACGTTAAAAACGGGTAAAAACAGGTAAAAAAGTCCAGCGAGGCAAAACGGCAAGCAGACAAGACTCGTTCCAAAACAAGAGTAAATCTGTTGGCTTTCACCCGTTGGAGAGTATTGAAGGAGAGGATGGGATGAAAAGCGGAGCGGAATTGGTTTGTTGGTAGGTGCGAGTTAGCTTAGCTGTCAGCTTTTCGACTACAGCGATGCTACGCTAACGGTAGCTAGCTGCCAGCTCATGATACACACTAGCTCTGACCAGTTGCTCTGTTTCAGAGTTTGAACGGTGGTCGGACACACCTGCTGCCAAAAAGTCGACGCCCAGAAACATCCTGAACATTCAGAAATAAGAAAATCCAGGCGGAAGGCAGGAGGCTCTCTACAGACACACACTTTACTACACACTGCCAGAATTCGGTAGTGACAACTGAATTTATGAATGAGAGTGAATTTGCATATTTCTGGTACACACTGGAGCAGAGTGGAGTAAAACTAGAGGACTGTGTAGGTATGGGTAACAGTCACTCCACTCATCAGATCTTGCGATGGCTGTAAATGATGTCTGTAACGATAGTAACGTTTACTTCAGACCAATATGGCGGCTACCATTGCCTGTATTTTCAGTTTACTTGACACCAGTAACACCAGTAACCAGAGGCTTCAATTTATCCATAAAATCTTAATAAACCGCCACTGACAGCAGCGTCAGATTCTCTTTTTACACCGCATGGACTTGATACTTTTAACGGCGACATTTGGGCTGAAGACTGCAGACCAGGTAGGAACAACCAATGTTACACCACGTAACTACACGGACTAACCGAATCCATTCTCAGATTCGGTTGTCAATACCTGAATTTTCAGGGAGTAATGCTGCATTCCATTGCACTCAGAAGTCAGATCAAAACTACTTCCAACACGGAAAAGTGCAACAGAACGGTCGGAGTTCCCAGTCGGAAATTCGGGCGAGATCTTTTCCGCCCGAGTTCTCTGACATAAACACAGCTGACGTCACAGCATCAATCTGTACTTAATAAAACTTGATATGTAGTTTTTGTGTTATGAACACATATTGTAACAACTTTGTAGCTTCCATTTGTAACGTAATTCAGTTGACCTACTTCGTTAGTAGACGGAAGTCTTTGCTGTATGAACTCGCCTGCTAACAGAGCTGTCAGATAGCTATGGTTAACGTTAATGGGTAAAGGCCGTTGCGTCCATGTTTTCCCGAGAAGACATACTGTAACGCATTTAGATCAGAGGTCGGTAGTTCCAACTCAGAACTTATCACTCTCCTTAATAACCGAACTGTGTGTGAACGTAACAGGATTAAGCTCTCCAACGAGGAGTCACACACTACCAAGTAATGATTGAGTAAGATAATTTTTGGATGAGGTTATGTTATTTCAAGGGGGAAAATCCTGCTCAGGATGCCTTTTAAGCATTGTGTGTTCACTGAATGGAAAGAGAATGACCCAAAAACTTTTAAATTAAAAGATAGGCTAATTCTTGTCCTTTGTCCCCATGGGATGGATGGTTGCTTGACCTTAGCTTCCAAGAAGGTGGTTTGTTTCTCTGGTTAAACTTCATGCAAACATCAGCAAAATGTAACCATGGCTAATTCTTTATGATGTCATCAGTCAGAGGAGCTTGTTTCAGTCTTTTTTTTTTTTTTAAGTTGTTTCTTTTAATTTTCCTTAACAATAAAGTTTCATTATGAAGTTAGTTTAAACCAATTTTACCAAGAATTGTTAAACATGTCTCAGTTGTGGGTCACTTTATTTACACTTCATACGTTTCATTGCAGTATTAGCGGGGGCAAAATTATGTTGATGGTTGCCTGGTCATTTCCAGCAAACCAAACCATGCATTTCTTTCAGGCCAAAGAACCATCTGAATCCCATATGGAAACAAAGGAATAGTGCTTTGACATTTTAATAAACTATGTGTCAGAGAGTACCGCAAATGTAAAAAAAACAAACAAAAAAAAAGGCGCAGACTTCAACTTTACACCAACTCCTTTAATTGTACATAGTATAGAATTATATAAACTCTTGAGACAAACCAACACGACTTCTGTACAAATAAACCATGGATTTCTATCTCACTGCCAAATTATCTGTATTTGTGGAATTTGTGGTTTGTGGTATGGGAGCTGACAGTTGAAATTTTATTGTTTGATTGAACACTATTCTGTCTGAACACATTTCCTAACATACTCCTCAAATTACACATATTTACAAGACATGAACATTTATATTGAAAATCAAAAAAAAGTTTCACAGTAAAGGAAATTATATCCATTTTAAATTTTCACTCAGTTTACTAATTTGAATTATTTTTAGTTTTAATATCCAGAAAGAAACAAACATTTCCAAATTAATACTACAATGGACTTACTACACCACACTGACAACAATGAACTGTTATGGATTAATTCAAGTAAGCTATATGACAATATATTCCTAACAGTTTCCAGATCTTATATAGGACAACTGTGACCAATGTTAATCTCCTGATTATATATGGTATGTGAATTTCATAGTATCTTAATATTTTTAACTTCTCTGCTGATTATTTCAACAAAACCACTTCTCAAGTATTATTCTTTGCATCTTCATACAATAGCTAACCAATAGCTAACTAATTTAACACAAAATAAACATGATAATATTACTGATATGTATTTCTGATGAATGTTTTGTCTATATTAAATGTATGCTTCACACATGTAATCCCAGTTGTTTTACCTCCTATAGTGCAAACTGATGTGAACAGCAGATTGCAGAAACAGATTGGTAATATTTTGCATTAAGCTGTCCTCATACCTGCAGCGATGTGTTTTGTAACTGCTGAACTTTTTCTGAAAACACTAAATAGAAATTTTGCAGTTGCAGTAATTAAAGTAATGACTTTAAAATGTCATAATTGAACTTAAATTCCAAAGTTAATGACAAACATATAGGGTCAGCTTACTGTGAAGTGTTACCAGACAATAAATAAATTAGATCTCATCTGTTTTGAAAAGCAAAAATAAACCCAGATTCTTTCATTGGGCACAAAAGACAAACTTCCGCAAATCAAAGTAAAAACATTTTGAGACTCTGTTGTGTGTTTTACACAACATACAATAAATAAATAAAACCTGTCAGCAGACTGATCTGCTGCTACAAAAAAATCATTATTCAATTCAACTTCAATATTTTTTCCACATTTACTGTTTCATCATTCAAACACCACAACATACATTTTCTACCCATTTCCACCACATAACCAGACCTTTCCTCATCTAGAACACTTTCAACAGAGCGGTTGTTTCAACGCACCCGGCCTGGTTTTGGATTACGCACTTATACTCCCCAGCATCACTCTGTGTAACATTAGTAATGAGCAGGTTGAAATGTCCTGTGGTTTTCTCCTGGATTATACACCTGCTGTCTGTGACTCGGTCTCCGTCTTTGTACCACTCAGCAGTGGGGTTGGGCTTCCCGTTAAACAGACACTGGAGGATAACCGGCGTCCCTACCGCTGCTGTAACATTAGTTAACGGGATAATACATTTAGGAGGCGTCTCTGTCACCTGGAACTGGAAGCTACACGTCTCAGATGACTTCCCTTTGAACTCTATTTTATCGTCTTTTGCCGGCTCAGCAAACACATCAAAGTTAATGCTGACATATTTCTCTCCCTGTTCGCTCATTTCGTTGTCGGTGTTGGCCACCAGCCTGACTGCCCTCTGAGACTCGTCCGCCTCCTGCTCAAACTCAAACTCCAGCTCAATCTCTGACGCCTGCTCACCATCAAACGACGTGTTGCCGACCATCAGGTCAAACTTCTGAGGCTGGACCTTGGCGCTGCCGAGAGACACGGCAGTCAGCTCCCTGCCTCTGGCCTTTCCTGAGAAAGCTTTAGCATTCAACACCGACAGGGACGCCCTACACAGCGTCTCTCCTACCACGTTAATGGCCCTGCAGGTGTACACTCCACTGTCCTGTGTGGTGACTTTACAGATCTTCAGGAAGTGGTTGTCTCCATCAGACGAGTGGAGGTATTTTTTGTTATCATGAGGGATTTTCTTGTCACCTTTGAACCAGGAGACGATGGGAGATGGAATTCCCATCAGAGAGCACTCAAACATGACGGTGGTGCTCTCGGGGGTTTCCATGTCACAGATGGGATTGATAAACCTCGGGGGCATCTCAGTGACCTCAAAAGCTATTTTCAGATCATCATTCTCCTGGGTGACAAAGTCCACCGCACCCTCCTCATAAATACTAGGCAACACATCCAGGGAGATGATCATACTCTTGTTATCAGCCGTGTACTCAGGGATGGTGATGATCTTCACCTGTTTCTCAAACTCTTTCACCTCATTTTCATCCAGCTCTACTTCCAACAGAATCTCCTGAGGCGATGGAGAACGCGAGGAATCATCTTCCTCCACATCAAACTCCATCACGTGTTGATGGGTGACAGCAGGTGGAGCAGGCATGAACCTCACTTCCTGTGATACAACTACAACTAAAGCAACACTCCTGGCTTCACCTACATAGTTCACAGCCTCACAGATATACTCCCCCTGGTCGGCTTTAGTGATGCTGTGAATTGTTAGAGTGATGTTATCTCCGTCTCTCTCCATTTTAACCCTGTCGTCCGCCACCAATTGGGTTTTGTTGCGGAACCATCTCACCTCAGGAGAGGGGAGGCCGAACACCTCGGCATAGAACATCAGAGAGTCATTTTCAAATACTCTCTTCTTAGTGAGAGGTTTGAGGAAGGCAGGAGGGATTCCCTGCACTTTCTCCTGGAGTGTTGCCAGGCCCAGAGACCCTCTGCCCTCAGTAAGGTATCGACTGTCATCCAGATTTAACCCGGTAGGGGTTGTTTCAATGCCCTCATCAGCAGGAGACCTCAGGAACTGAGCTGGAGAGAAGAACCTCTCGCTGGAGTCACTTGTTGAGGGTCTCTTGTGCTCTACAGGGGAGAATGGATACTCCTGCGGGGTCATAAAACCACCAGGAGTGTCAGTAGTGGGAGTGTGGAAGGACTCTGGAGACTTGGGAGTGTGGAAGGACTCTGCGATTGGCTGTGAGATCTCAGTGGATGAGGCTGGGGTGTAGAACCTCTCAGCCACCTCAGCTATCTCCTCACTGAAGGTGCTGCCTATCTCTATAGACATCTCAGACTCGGGGGACAGTGGCCTTCCCCAGTCTGTTGGAGGGTTGTAGTAGTCGTACACTGCGCTGAATGTGACCTCCTCCACCTCCATGGAGCGGCCTGCTGCTCCCCCAGCTTCAGCTGGGGCCCGGTCCACATCACTGCTCCCCTGTTTAGATATAACCTGCTTCTGAGGTCCTTGGGAAGCAGTATAGTCAGCCAGACCAAGTGGCTTGGCTGTGCTGTCTGCTTTGGGCTTGACAACGCGTGGTTCAGCTTCTGGTGTCACCAGGACGTCAACACCTTTGGCCTCAAGATATGTACGAGGCTCAACTACATGACCAGCCTCGATCTCCTCTGCTGTTTCTGTGACATCGGCCTGGGAGTCCGGCATACTGAGGAAGACCCCACTGTCCAGAGAGGGTTCTGGGAAGGAGATCAACTCCTCACTGACAACGTTACCCTCCTCACTCACATGCTTCACCTTAGGCATGGAAACAAGTTCCTCGCCCATTCCTTTAACCTCTTCACTCACATGTTTCACCTCCTCACTAACCTCCTCAGTAAAACCTGGGACCTCCAGACTGGCATCTTGAGCCTTACTGCTGAAAGGGGAAGACCTTGCAGCTGCTGTCTGTCTCTCAGGTGCGGAAAGTGATTCAGATATTCTTTTAGGCTTGACAACCTCACTGACAGGATCTGACGTTCTGGCAGAGCGCTTTACTGCTGGGGCTTTGTCACAGTGGAAAGGTATAAAGCTGCTAGTTCTGTCAAACATATGGACAGTCTCCTCTCTTACCACCTCCTCTACTTCACCTGCCCCCATTTGTTCAGGGGAACGAACAGGTTTCCCTGGCATCACAGGCTTAGGTCTGACCAGCTGTGGAGACTCCTGCACTTCCTCTACAAACTGTTTGATTTCACCATGGCTCGCTGCTAAAGCTGCTCCCTCCTCAGAATCACCAGATATCATGCAGACCTCCCTGTCTTCCTCTAGAGAGGAGATGGGCTGCAAGGTCTTCGAAGAGACAGATTTAGGTTTAGCATGAGAGGAAACAGACTTTCCTGAGGCAGGAATAGGCTCTGCTCGAACAGATACAGATTTGTGAGAAACTGGTTTCACTGTAGTGGTAGCAGCCCAACTATCACTACCTTCTACAAGCATAGCATCATGTTTAGGTATCAGTGGAGCTCTTTCCTTCAATTCCCCAGCCACCGTTTGTTCCTGCTGGTCAGGGGGAACGGCCACTGCAGGGATAAACTCCTCAGGGAAAAATGTTTCCTTTCTCTGCTCCTCAGGAGGGGGGGAAGGCATGAATGCAACAGGTGAGTCTGACTCAAAAGCTTGTTTAATCTGAGACACTTTTATCACAGCAGTAGAGGACTGCAGACCACAGCCAGATATACCAGGAAGCTCTCTGTAGACACCAGGTCTGGTTTTTGTGGCTTTGGCAGCTACCTCTGGCGGGATATGTGAGCTGATAAATTTATTTGTCTCCTCTGTGAGATCAGTATCTGTGACATTAGCTGCGTGGCTAAGAGCAGGTTTCTTGATATTGTCAGCTAGGCCAACAGGAGACTTTTTCACTCTGCCAGTTATGCTGGTGGGAGATGGGGTAAAAACATCATCCTCTAGAGCCATGCCAGCCTCTGAAAACTGTGCAGGCTCAGCAATTTGGAATGACACATCAGAGATGCTTGTAACCTCTCCCAGTTTATTTTGGGCAACACATTTATACACTCCAGCATCAGTGTATGTGAAGCTGTAGATATATAACCTGTAAACTTTATCATGCTCCTCAACTCTGTATTTACCAGTGGTGATTTTGAGGCAAACATCATCATGATACCATGTGAGTTCTGGAGCAGGTTCTCCTGTGATGATACACTCTAACACAGCAGTCTCTCCCTCAGAATAACTGATGTTCTCTAATTCACTGACCACACGAGGAGGCTCCCCAACCACATCAAAGGAGAAGGTAAACTTATGTTTCACAGTCTGAGAGGCTCCCTCATCACTAGACACATCCGAGGCTTTGTCTGTAACTATGGCCTCAGATTTTACCTCGCTGCCCTCCTCTATCATCTCAGGGACGGGGGTGGCAGCGGTGATTCTGATCTGAACCGGAGAGGAGGTGAAAGGTTCATCTGAACGCCGAGGTCTGCGGATCACCGCCTCGGGCACCCGCAGTGTTGCCTTTCCTGTATCCATGTAGGACAGCAGTTCCTTCTCTACCAGGCTGTCGTGGTGTTCCTCGCTCTTCTCCAGCTCCTCTGTCACCATCACCTCCTGTGTGACATCTGAGGTTCTCACCAGCTTCACGTCCAAGATTTCCAGAGTGGCGCTGCAGATGGACTTGCCGTGTTTATTGGTTATAACGCAGTCAAACGTCCCCTCGTGGTCTGTGGTTGGATAGTAGACTGTGAGCTTTGATTCGTTAGATTTGCTCATGATGTCATAGTCAGGGTTGTGGGCTAATGGGTGGCCATCTTTGAGCCAGGTGACCGTTGGCTGAGGGTCACCCTGGAACTGGCAGGTAAACTCTGACATCTCACCGATTTTAACTTTAATAGAAGATATTTCTTTCACAAATACTGGAGGGGGTCCTTTCACAATTTTATCCCCCTCTTTTACCTTCTGGGTATCTGTTTTGTAAGTTTGGTAAAGGCCCTCTCTGGAACTTAACTCCGGGACTCTCCTCTCCTCTTTCCTCACAGCTCCAAGTTCAAGGCTCTCATCTCTCCATTGTCCACTCTGTTTCAACCCGATCCCCTCTCTGCTTCCCTCGCTCCTCACTCCTCTAAGATCCATCTGGCGTCTCCGTTCGCTGCTCTCTCCTGAGGATCCTATCTCCTCCCTCATCCCTCTCTCCTCTCTCACCTCGGTCTGGAAGCGCTGGGTGCTGCCTTTATCGACAGTCATAGCATACTCCTCCCTGCTCCTCCTCCTCTCCTCCACACCTCTCTGCAGATCCTCCTGTGGGCTTCGGCATGGGGAGCGCCTCCTGACCGGGGAAGACTCTCTGGACAGCTTATGAGGGCTCTCAGCCTGAGCAGAGGCAAGTTCATATCCCTCGAAAGGCACACCTGCAAGGTGGGTGGGAGAGCGCCTCCTAACAGGTGTAGATTCACGATCCATTCTGTCTTTTACTGGTGAAGATGGTAGATCACAAAGACTTTCAACAGGCACACCAGCATGGTATGGTAATCCACCATGTGTAGGAGAACGCCTTCTCAGGGGAGAAGACTCGCGAGACAGTTTGGGAGGCGATGGCTCGTAGGCCGTGGTGTGGAGAACATGTGAAGGTTTTCTTGCTGGTAAAGCTCCACCAGCAAGTTTTGTATGTGCTGGCTCTTCTTGTTGGGATGTAGGACCATAAGTAGCCAGGTGAGTGGGTGAGGGTTTTCTAACAGTTGATGGCTCCTTTACAAGTTTATGGCTTTCTTCTACATGTGGGTTTGGAAGTTCATAGGGGTAGGTTTCATGAGATACACCCGCATAATGGGGTTTAGTAGCTTGGTGAATTATAGTGGTGTCAAATGGTGGAACATGGGAATCAAATGGTAACCCAGTACCAGTTTGTTTGTATTGTTGTTCATCCAGAGCCCAGTCTGACTCAAGTTCAGCCACTTCTTCTTGTTCTACAACATCCTGTTGCCATTTCAAGATGCGCTGAGCCAGTGCTTCTTCCTCGCTGACAAAGTACTCGCTGTCTGTCTGCAGTCTGGTCTCACGGCCCTCTGTTGGCAACTCTCCAGTAGGTGGCCACTGTAGACGATCATCCTGTTCATCCTGGAATCCAGCAGGAACTGACTCGCTCAGGAGGAACTTCTCTTTGGCGGTTTTCTCTGGAGAAGTCTTCCTGCGCCGGACCACTTCAGGCTGAGCCATTGGTTCTGAAGCAGAAGCCCCTTCAACACCTCTCTTGGCCTCAGCAGTCTTCTCAGCCTGGTATGGTGAGTAGGCCTCCACCCAGTCTGACTCCAGTTTCACAGCCTGTTCCTGCTCAATCAGAACATCCTGCTGCCATTTCATTATCCGCTGAGTCAGGGCCTCCTCTTCACTGACAAACTGCTCACTCTCATTCTTCAGTTCAGAGATGTTCTCCCTTGACAGCTGGAGCTCACGCTCTTCTCTTGTCTTCTCAAACAGCGGTTTCTCTGTTCTGGCTTTCATTCTAGGTGATGCCTCAGCTTCCATTTCTGCTACTCTAGCTTTAATTCTGGGGGATTTTTGGGTCAGCATGGTTGATGCTTCAGCTTCCGTTTCTGACGTTCTAGCTTTCATTCTGGGGGATTTTTGGGTCACCATGGTTGATCCTTCAGCTTCCATTTCGGATGCTCTAGCTTTCATTCTGGGGGATTTTTGGGTCAGCATGGTTGATGCTTCAGCTTCCATTTCGGATGCTCTAGCTTTCATTCTGGGGGATTTTTGGGTCAGCATGGTTGATGCTTCAGCTTCCATTTCGGATGCTCTAGCTTTCATTCTGGGGGATTTTTGGGTCAGCATGGTTGATGCTTCAAATTCAATTTCTCCAGTTCTGGCTTTTATTCTGGGTGACTTTCTAAGTAAGGAGGCAGAGGACTCTACTTCTTCTGCTCTCACTTTCATTTTAGGTGAATTAATAATTGACAAAGTAGCAGCTTCAGGATCTGCCAGCGTAGCCTTCATTCTGGGTGATTTGTGGGAGGAGGGGAGCGAGGCCTCAGCTTCTACAGTTGTTCTTTTCTCCAGCACCTCCTCCTGGGTGTAAACATGCTCCTCAGGCTCCATGTATGGTGGCTCTGCTGGCATGGGGAGATCGGTTTCAGGCTCAAATGTCTCCTCTTCTGACATCCGCATCCCTTTCTGCCATTTCCTGATCCGAAGGGCCAGAAGTTTCTCCTCACACTCCATCCTATCAGCTTCCAGGCTCTTCTCATACTGAGCCTTCAGAGATTCTTCTACCGGCTCCTCTTCATATGGCTCGTCTAAGTCTCTCACTATTCCCTCTGGCGTTACTGTGTCACTGAGGAACCTCTCCTTGACTGATTTGACCGGCTTAGGCCTGGGTGATTCTCTGAGTGATGCCTCCTCCTTCACAGGCACAGATTCCCTACTCTCAGTGTATGTTTTAGTTTCTGTGTATTCTGATGTGTCAGAGTATGGTATTTCAGACTGACCCCGCATTGTAGCCTCCATCGTGAGCTCAGTGACCCCACTGTGATGCTCACCTACCCTCTGTTTGAATGCCTGAGACTCAGCTGAGGACACAGGCTTTTTATCCTCCTGTGTTTCAGAATACTTTTTACTTGGTTCCCTCTCCTCCTGTGGCACCATTGTATCAACCGGCTCCCCTCTCATGATCTGAATGGCACGGGTTCTGGACTGAGGTTCAAATGAGTGCTTCATGCGACGCTGGGAGGGTTCCCCGCTTAGAGAGCGGGTACCTGAGGTTTTACCTCGAAACTCCCTACGCCTCTCTCCCTGTTCAAATGGTCGGTTGAAATGCTGCACATCAGGTAGAGAAGCTGGCTTAACCCTAAGCTTGTCCACATAGTCTGCATAGCTTGACTCACTGGCTACTGACTCTAAATCAAACTCAGAGGAGGACATGGTTGAGATAGACATCCTCTTCCTCTGTTTGACAGCCTTTTGAAGTGTGGTAAGTTTTGTTCTTACCTCGTTGTGAAGACTCTCAGTGTCACTGAACCTCTCGCTGTATCTGTCACTGCACCTGTCACTGAACTTGTCACTGAACCTGCCACCTGTGCGCCGGTCACAGTAGATATCACTGAACCTGTCATCAAACCGCTCAGACCTGTCAAACATAGGGGGAGGGGACCGGGCACGCTCAGAAGCAGTTTCCAAACGTTTAGACTCTTTCTCTGACTCTTTTGCTTTCGATGGTGAATCGGACCTAAAGAAGACCGTACGAACTAGAGCACTCTTAGATCTAGATCTTCCCTGATGGACTTTAGACATCTTGTCAAATGGAGACCCAACACACCTAAGGTCGACCCTAAACTTCCTCTCTTTCCTCTGCTCGACCATGGTGTCTATGCTTTCATGGGCTCTGGCAGAGCGCCGAACAAAACTCAGGTAGTTAGCAGACTGCTCTTCCCTCAGTGACACCAGAAGTGATGCTGTGGACTCTGCAGAACCCTCTGTATTTATTGCCATTACCTTGTAACTGCCCGAGTCTTTCTCTTTGATACTGTCGATAACCAGACTGGTGGTGTGCATGTGCATTGTGCTCTCAGTACAGATCCTACGTCTACGCTCTTTCTGAATTGGCCTGTTATTATGAAACCACAGAACAGTTGGCGGAGGACAGGCAACCAGTTTACACTTTAATGCCGCCGGGTCCCCCTCCAGGACTGACTGGAACTTGAGTTTCTTGGTGAAAGAGGGTTTAATGTTCTCGGTCCATGAGCTGATGGAGGAGGTTCTGCTGGAGCAGCGATTGGCTGCCACCAGGCCGTGATCCAGGAAGTCCTCGGTGTCTGAGAAGGCTCCTCTCAGCTGCCGGCTCCTGGTGAGATCTGTTCTGTTCTCTCTTCCCTCTTTGCTTTCATTATAAAACAGTTCTGCAAACAGAAACAGACACCTGTCAGTACAACAAAGCCTTCAGGGGCAAAAAGAAGGAAAAGGAATTTGAATGAATCATTAATGGAAAAATTAAATGCATGCTGCAAGTCACAATGCCATAAGAAATAACAATTTCACTCACCATATTTGTTCGAATAAACGCAAGACTTGATTCGTTTTATAAGAAACCTGCAGGAAGTTTTGATCCTTCTTCTGTGGAAATTTCTTCAAAACATAAATTACTTATTAAAAAAAGCATAAATGTTTCCGAGATAAACTGATGGGCAACTCGTTTTGCTTTTTGGTCTTTGCTTTGGGTTTACGTTTATACTAGAATATTCCTTACCTGACTTGCAGACAGGAGAATAAACGCCCTTTCTAAACCTTAGACTTAGAGGTGATAAACGATGCACAGATATATCAATGAGAAGCACAGCTCTCCAAGAATAACAGTTTATATAATCAAACTTGCTCAAATGAAGCTCTAGAATTGTGTGAGAAGGCGTTTATTCGAACTAATATAGTTTACTGGTGTTATTTAGAATGCAAACCACAGGAATCACATCCCACTATCTGCAAGCCAGGCTAAGAAATATTTTGCAGGAGGAAGTTATCAGTTCCAGATGCAATAGACTTTAGGAAAAAATTAAAAGATGTGGCTATTCCCATATCTTTTAAAGAGGCATTTCAAATCTGGAAGCTTTAAAAGATACGCATCCTGCACCTTTTCTGGGAAACAGATCATAGGAACCTTCATGCCAAAAGAGAGAGGACTGATGGATGCAAACCCCATGTTTCAAAAAGTGGTACAACAAGCAAGTCTATCAATGTTCGCCTGGGGGAAACCATCGTATATTCTCAACATAACAGCATATTGAATAATACAAATTATATCCATTTTCTATCAAGACAAATATACAAATTACATGCATTGTGGAAATTCTAGGATCATTTAAAGGGATAGTTCAACCTAATGACATATGGACATACTCTGAATGCAGTCTATGGATGCAGGCAAACCATAATCCAAACAATCCATAATGCATGCCACCAACTGCTTTTTCCTCAATAGTTTCTCCACTGCTTTTTCTCATTGAAAAATCACCAATTGATTTAGAGCCAAAGGTTGGATTGAAGTTACCCACTAGACTGCTTTCAAAGCGAACAATCAATCCAGTCGAATAGAGAACTGGTTGAACTGCCCCCTTCTCCAGTATGCTGGTTCACTGTGATGATGTGTGCGTCTGGTGTGCTGCATGTGATGGTCAAAAAATCTGCCTGGACCTTACCTTTGACTTCTTGCTCAATCTTGGCTTCGATCTGCTCTCTCATGTGAGTCACTGTGGAGGAGAGAGGTGACGTTAGTTCAGGCCGCCATCTTATCTGCAGAGTGTGAGCAGGATGATCCCATGTAGGAACCAAACATTTGGGGTTTCTTTCTCAACCTAGGAGAAACTGATTCCCACTCTTGTCACCCGCATGAATTAAGCTTGTGACTCATGTTGGGTTCTGATCCATAGTTTCAGAAACTAGGTGACAAATCAAGCAACACAAACGTACATCTGCATGCTTCAAGTGATAAATAGTGAAAAAAAAAAGTGAAAATGTCTAACAGGGGTTTGATAGTTTCCTGGAGGCAGAGGGTATAGAGAGGTTATACAAGTGAGTTTCATGCAAAGTCCAAAGGGCGGGGCGGAGGGAATGAAGGAGGGTGGAGAGAAGTTTTCCTCTGGGGCAATATGAGAAGGATGCTGAAAACCAGGAGCAGAGGGGAGTGATGAGAAGAAGAGAGGTGATCTTCTGAGGCTTCACACTAACTTGTTGCACTCATGGACATGTCGAGTATCTTTCTGACACTGTGAGGTTAGTACAAGGAAAACCTGGACGAAAGGTGAATGTGTTGGAGGCTGGAGGTGAAACAAGGAGGAATGCTGGGTTCAGGGAAGCTTTGGGGCGTGAAGGAAGGGCGATTCATTAATTGGAAGGAATGGAAACAGGTTTATTTTAGGGCGCAGGCCGGCTGGAGCTGGACCCAGAAGTTACCTTCTTCTTTGGTTACGGTGAGAGTAGCAGAGCACACGGATTCTCCGGCATTATTGGCTGCTTTGCAGGTGTATAGTCCGGCATGCTCAGAGAAAGCATCGACTATAATCAGTGTGGCGGTGTTTGTCGTCTCATCGAAATGAAAGACAATGTTCTTTGTGGGCTTAATTGGCTGCTGATTATGAAGCCAGCTTATCTCTGGCTTCGGCATGCCGGACACACAAGCATGAAACCTGGCCACCTCCCCGTGCGGCACAGTGCAGCTGGTTATTGGATGGATGAAAGTGGGCTTTTGGCCAATAGAAGGTTTCTTTAGACTGGTGAGGCTGGTGGAGACCTGCCGCTGAGAACCAGCAGGAGAACCCACAGTTTGTTTTTGCCCTGAAAGGAAGCATGTTCATTCACTTTATGAACTGATTTAAGTGCATAGGTGTATATGAAAAGTAGGTATCAAGGTATCAAGTATTGTACTTCTCATTTACAACATATCGAGATTCTATTGAACCACATTTGCCATGGAGGCAGCACAGCAGGTTAAGTACAGTTGCTTGAAATCCATTGAGGAATGTCTTTATTGTCTCCATTATTATCATTCACTGTCAATGCAGGAGTGAAAATTGTTTTTTTTTTCTCAGCTGTAACAAACTCACCGTCCAGTTTGAGTTTGGCGGAGCAGGACACGGTTCCTGCGTTGTTTTTGGCCACGCAGGTGTATTCCCCCTCGTCCTCCGGATACACCCTGGAGATCTCCAGCTGACAGCTGTCATCGAACTGGGACATCCTGAAGAAGTCCGACTGCTTGATCTCCTTATCCCCGTGGAACCAGCTGATCTTCACATCTGGGAAGGGTCAGGGTTAGAGACGGACGACAGGCGGGTTCAGAGAGACGTTCTGTCACGATTCACCAAATCCACGATTCGATTTGACTTTCAATTTTAAGGTCACGATTTGATTCGATTTTAACATTTTTAAAATCGAATAACAGCTATGTCATTGTTAGACTATCGAGTCTTGATTTGTAAAGATCAACAGATCATTGGTTTTATGCCCTGACAACTGTCATTTACATTTTCAAATTCTTCTTTAAAAAGATGGTATCAAGTGTGATATAACTGCCATATTTTTTTTTTGGAATGTACCACACTAAGGCCATATGGTCACATTTTTTCAAAGTTTTTCCATTTAAAAAAACAGAACTTCCCCTTTAATTTGGTACCAAATACATGGCAAGGTGATGCAGGGCGTCTCCTCACTTCAGTATCAACATTCACAGTATGACAACAAAACAGATCCTTCCTATCTTGGCTAACGATAAGCTTTCAAAATCCATACAAAACCTCCAGCGCTTCAGCCCACACAGTAATAAGATCAGACAGTAATAGTCGCCAAACAAATATGGAAAAAGTCGAAATCGAACGCTCATTTCGATCGATTTTCGATTTAGAATCAAAATCGTGACACCCCTATTCTACACACTCACATCATGATGCTTTTATAATGCTGGACTCAGATGATTTACCTCCACAGCATTAAGTTTATCTAAAGCTTACATTTTTTTCTCCAGTGAAATTAAAGTGAATTAACTACTGTCTCACATTCAGCTCCCAGTTAAATTAAAGTGAATTATCTACCGTCTCCACGGACGCGGCACTGGAAGCGAGCTGGTTCTCCCTCGCGGGTGGAGGTGTTGGCGATGGGAGAGACGACCACCGGAGGAGCCATGGGAGCAGCAGAGTCTGGAGAGACCACCTCTGACACTGCACACACACACACACACACACACACACACACACACACACACACATCACAACCTGAATCTATACACATCTTTGGTAATGCAGCGTATCGGGATGGAGACTATTTCTCTGCTTGTGTAAGGTTTACTTAAGACAATACTTCAGACACTGCAGCAAATGCACATCAAATCCATAACCATATATTCAAGTGTTTGACAATGAATGATCTAATGATATTCAATATGCTCAACAAAGGAAAAGAATTGTTTTAAAATTATATAAAATGGAGATGAAAAATGTATATGTGACATTTCAAAATTTGACGATGGCACGGTTGCATAGTTTTTCTTCTCTCCTCGTTTTATCTCGTCGTCAAAGTCTCACAGGTTTTATTTACCTTCCACGTTGAGCGATGCCGTGCTTGTTGCCTCTCCAAAGTCATTCTTGGCCTCACAGTTGTAGACGGCGGCGTCCTCCGGGAAGACTTCGATCAGGAGCAGCGTGTGCTCGTCTCCGTCGTGAAGGAACTTGCACTTGAAGCCGGGAGAGAGAGCCTGGGAGTTCTTGTACCAGAAGACCTGAGGCTGAGGAACGCCGGTCACCTGAACGGAGAAGCGAGCCGGTTTCCCAGCCTCCACAGACTGGGGCTCCATGTGGCGCAGGATCTGAGGAGGCTCCGGGACTGAGGAGGAAGAGGAGGAGGAAGAACATGAAGCCGGACGGAGGATAACAGCCTGAGTTTGTGCACAGTGTCTGTGATGGGAGGCGACCGCTTGATAACCACTGACATCCTGGGGCTGCTTACGGAGCCGAGAACAGCCGTGCTTGCAATTATTCTTTAATGCCGTTATCTCGAGATCACAAGTTAATTATTTAGTTTTCTCGAGATAACGGGTTAATTTATCTCGTTATCTCGAGAAAACAAAAGGCCGATTTCTCGAGATAACGAGATAATTTATCACGAGAAAACATGTAGTTTTGTTTGCTGCAGTTATGGTAACTGCAGCAAACAAAACTACACATTTATTCCTTGACTTCCTGTTCAGTTGTGAATCCTCCCCGACAGTCATGACAGTGATCTTGAAGGCTGAAATCAGCTGTGATCAAATGAACCAGACACTCATTTTTGAGTTCTCCATAATTATCCCGTGATCTCGAGAAAACAAAAGTCGTTTTCTCCTGATAAATTATCTCGTTATCTCGAGAAATCGGCCTTTTGTTTTCTCGAGATAACGAGATAAATTAACCCTTTATCTCCAGAAAACGAGCTTTGTTATCTCGGGATATCTCGAAGCTGCTGCTATTTTCAAGGCTAAATATCCAGCGGCCAATAATAAGCTGCCTCACGCTTTTCCATTAACAGACAGAAAGTCAAAGTAAACTTCAATTCTCTTTGGCCCTAAACAGACTGTGGGGACGGACTATGAATCTGGTACATCCGTCCAGATATATTGGATGCCACTGATTGGATTTTGACTAAACTTCTGGGAATAATGCGAGTCACTGCTCCTTTCCAGCATCTTCAAAATTACACTGATCGGTCTGAGGGGGGCGCTGCAACGTTTGTTTAATTATCTGAACATCATGTACGATATCAAGGACACCGCAGATCGGATGTTCAGGAAACTTAAGGGAATAATGCCTCTTATTGCTCCGCTTCAGTGTTTTCAAACTTGCGCTGATCGGCCTGAGGGGGGCGCTGCAACGTTTGTTTAAATGTCTGTCAGTCAAGAAGCATGAGGCGACATATGTTCTACTTATTGCCACAACTGTGCATCATACCACATGTTTACTGTTTACTTGTTTCTGTTTTGATGGGGACAAAGTCTGGGTGGTGCATCAATTTACATTTTCTAAATAAATATGTTTGCATCTTAAGTTGTGTCTCTCTTGATTGAACTCTAAAAGATACAGAGTGAAAAGAAAGACGAGAGAAACGGCAGGTGACGGTCTACAAATACGAGCCGGCTTCAGGACATGAGCACCGGTCGAGTCTCATTCCTGCAAAATAAAGTCACAACAATCTGCATCAGCACCAAAACCCGGATGGGATCTGACTCACTGTTGACCCGCAGGTGCATGGTGCTTCTGTTCTTGCCGGCGATGAAGCTGTACTCCCCGGCGTCGCTCCTGTAGGTCTCGGAGATGGTCAGGCGGTGGAGCTTCCTGATGGTCACGTAGTTGAACCTCTGCTCCGCCGAGAACTGGATCTCCACTCCGTTCCTCATCCAGCGGCCCTCCACGTCGTCCTCGTTCACCTCGAACTCAAACGTCGCTCTTTGTTTCTCGACCACCTGGAGGAGAGGAGTCGTGTTTTAGTGTCTCTGCTTTAGAGTTATGGATCAGATCTGCGGATCTCCGTCTGAAAAGTGTATTTTTAACATAAAATATTTGGTAACACTTTACAATAAGGGTCACTAAGTTAAGGGTTAGTTAATAAGCATTAACTAACCCTTAATTAACAGTTAACTAATGTGTAATTTACTAATGGTGTTTATACATTATTTAATAGCTTATAAAGATGACTATTAAATAATGTATAAATTAATACCTTAGTTAACATGAACACCATTAGTAAATGATTACCAGACACATTAGTTAACTGTTAATTAAGGGTTAGTTAATGCTTATTAAGCATTAACTGACCCTCAATTAATGTTCCCTTATTGTAAAGTGTTACCAATATTTTGTTCAAGTTTTCATCAGAACCACACATGAATTCACCTCTCATGTTTTTTAAAGTTTAAATCACTGCATTTCTCCATGTAAGTACTTTTAAATTTCATAACACAGGATGGATTGAGCACTTATTTCCAGCTCATGGGATTTATTTTATAAATCCATGCGCGTCTCAATCTGAAGGCCCGCACGACATTTTGAACGTGATATTTCCCGGTCCCGGTCCGTCTCACCGTGATTTCCCTCTCGGTGGGTTCGGTGATCCTGATGTCGCGTCCCTCCACGGTCAGCTGGGCCTTGGACACGCTGGACCCGGCCACCACCGAGTACTGACCCGCGTCCGACATGCGGACCGTCTGGACCATCAGCCGGTGGACGAACTTCTCCGCTGTCACCATGTATCTGCACACAGAGCGGGCAGTTTGACAGGTTCACATTCAGATTTCGTTAAAGAAATACGTAACATTTCTTTCTTTCTTTCTTTCTTTTCTTTCTTTATTAGGATCCCCATTAGCAGCAGCATAAGCATTGGCTCTTCTTCCTGGGATCCACCACACATACAGTCACACACACTTATACACACTTTAACCACATAAACACAACAAACAAAACAGCTCATCTCATTGAATTAACAATCAAGTACATACGGAAGAGAAACAATATTGTCATCCAGACATCAAGCCAAACACAAAAATTATAAATCAATCACAATTCCTCAAGAATTAATAGCAAACTTATAAATCCTTGTCTGAATGACCTTCTTAAATTATATATTTATCCATCCTGCGCTTTCACACAAGTAATTCCAAGAAAATAGTGTGTTAAAATACATTTCTCATTCTCTGCCAAAGGTATTTCTACTTTCACCAGGTATACATTTTATATTCTACACCATTTTTTCCTAGTTCACTCACACACAAGTCAGTTATGGTTCCTGAAGTATTTGGAGATGCTGTTTTAACAAAATTTTGAACCGATCTTTAGTTTTCTCTTGAACAATATGCACTGGCAACGAATTCCACCTGACCCTGGCTCTGTCCAGGACAGTTCTGCATCACACTTGTTTTTGCTTTAGGTGGCATGAACCTTCTTTCTGTTGCATATCGTCAGAGGTGGAAAGTAACTAAGTACATTTACTCGAATACTGTACTTAAGTACAATTTTGAGGTACTTGTACTTTACTTGAGTATTACCATTTTATGCTACTTTATACTTCTACTCCACCACATTTCAGAGGGAAATATTGTACTTTTTACTCCACTACCTTTATTTGATAACTTAAGTTACTAGTTACTTTGCAGATTCAGATTATTAATACAAAATATAATCAACTAATAAATTGTGACGTATTATTATAGATTACTGTAAGCTACCCAGCAGTATATAAAGTAGTGGAAATCAGCCCCACCTTTTCCAGCTGCAGCATTAAAGTGATGCTTACACATTAATTCATCAATAATTATAATTCAGTAATATAATATATACTGTATTATTCTGAAATGGGCCATTCTGCATAATGAGTACTTTTACTTTTGTTGCTTTAAGTACATTTTGATGCTAATACTTTTGTACTTTTACTTAAGTAACATTTTGAATGCAGGACTTTTACTTGTAACAGAGTATTTTTACACTGTGGTATTTCTACTTTTACTTAAGTAAAAGATCTGAGTACTTCTTCCACCACTGCATATCGTGTTTGATAATTGTGTTGAGCAAACTGAGAGAATAACCTTTCATATAATATCTTTGGTGATCGTGTCACCATTACATTTCATTCACATTACATTTTATTTAGCTGTTGAAAGCAGAGCGAGGAAACTGCCTCGAGTCCAGAAGAAAACATTTAAATTACAGAATCACCACAAACCTTGTAGGAGAATTGTGTATTGTCTATTTAAAGTGTTAAATTAACACTTATGGTGTGGACTGATAGAAACAGTGTTGAGCTAAATGAACTCTGGTGATTTGTCTCTGTACCTTTCCTCAGTCATGTCCAGCTCCTGTCCGTCTTTCATCCACATCACTTGGATGTTTGGCTCAGAAACTTCACATTCAAAAATCGCCTTCTTCTTCTCTGTTATCTTGATGTCTTTGATTTTCTTGGTGAATTCAATCACACGAGCTGAAACAAACAAACAAACAGCAATCAAACCGGTGAAAGAGCTAAATATGGGAAATGTCTTCATCATCATCATCATCAAAACTTGAGAAAAGATGAAATGTTAATGATCCTCGTGGGGAAATGGTTTGGTTGCAGCCATGAATTATAGGATACAGCAAAGAAAAACAGAATAAAAAGAATAGAAACTGTCAATTACTGTCCGGCTGCTCAATACCTTATAGCACTTTTTGTTTTGTTTTTGTTTCGTTTGTGTGCATTACTTTTATTTATTTATTCCATTTTTATTTATTAACAGAGCTAGGAGGTCTCACACATAGCTGCCCTCCCCCCCCTTTTTTTTTTTTTTTTACTCTATGTATGTACATGTATTGTGAGTGTATTGTTAGGTGTTGCTGCGAGCTGTCATATGCAAATGCCCTTTTAGGGATTAATAAAGTTGTCTTGAATCTTGAATTTTGAATTACAACACTAGAACATATTAAGTAGACACGCATGAAATATATGAATTTACAGCAGGTATGCAGGCTGTGAACAGGGTTTCTACACAGGTTCACTTTCAAAATTCCAGACTTTTTCCAGACTTTAATCTAGTTCAGTCTATAGATGATTATTCTTCTTCAGAGAAAATATCAGAATATGTGAGATGACGAGTCTAAAATGCTAATGTACTACCATATTTCCTCTAATAGTGGCTGGTAGTCAATTAAAAGCCGGGTCTCCGAAAAGGCCGGCCCCAAATACAGGCCGGGGAAAAAAACAAAGGAAAAAACAACGGTGGATACCGGTAAACTCCTGGTGCCTGTTATATAATGTAACTGTAGTTTGTAGTAACGTACAAGAGCCACCAGATGGCGGTATGCCACAAGACGGCTCGACCGGAGGAAGTCTCTGGAGCGTGCCGTCGTCGATTACTGTAATTATCGGTAAAGCGTCGCAGTAACAAAGAAACGGATACCTAACGAACCCCAACAGAAGCAGATCAGAAAACAAAGAGGCTTCGTACTAAAATATGAGCAAATATACTTATCAAACAGAGGGAATTAGAAATAAAGGCCTGTCTCTAATATAAGCCTGCTTCCAATAAAGGCCTGGGACCCTCTGCAGCTGAGGGGAATAAAGGCCCGGGCCAATATTAGAGGAAATACGGTATTATGAATTGCGGGACAGTACAACAATATTTTACAGTTATTTTTCAAACTTTCCAAGACATATCAAGACCTGGAAAGTTTCACATTCTTTTTCCAAACATTTCCAAACAGAAGCAAAATTTACCGAAATACAGAAAAGAAAAATATGTCCGACACGAAGTTACCTTCCACAAACAGGTTGGCTGCGGTGGCGGCGGAGCCGGCCGCAAACTTGTACTCTCCTCCGTCTCCAAAGTGAACGTTGCGGATGGTGAGGGAGTGAGTCAGCTGCCGGCTGCGGACCTGGCAGCGGTCCGAAGACTTGATCTCCACGCCGTTCTTCAGCCACTTGTAGGTGATTCCCTCATAGTTGACCGTCACCTCGAAGGTGATGGTGTCTCTCTCCTGGGCGTTCAGGTCCTTCAGCATGGAGGTGATCAGGATCGCTGAGGAGGACAGGAGAGTTCATCATACCCAGTGAGCACCAACCGGGATTTCAATGTTGATTTATAGTTGAAAACTGGGTGACATTCGGTCTGAACGTCTCAGACCTCTTTTCACCTTCTTTTCAACCAGCTAAAATGGGGTTTACAACATCAACGTTTCACAAAACACAAATTTGTTTAATCATTTGATAATTTGTTCAGTTGTAGCTTGAAAGAGAGACGATATTGGTTAGTGTGAAGGTATTTCTCCAAAGTCATATTGCACTGGTAGGTGAAATGAAACGTGTTCTACACGAAGACGTCATTTCAGCACATTTAATGTTTCATTTAAAATGTGATAAATATGGAACTATACAGGCTGTGTGCTGCCAACAAGAAGCTTCAGGACATCGTAATGGGAGAACTTCTATACATTCATGTGAAATAAGAAATTGCGCTTACTGCTGTAACGCACATGCACTGTGCGTTACAGCAGTACTGAGATGGTCCAGCTTCGACTACAACTGACACTGACATAGTTAAGTGGTGTTTATACTAAGGCTTATATACTAAAATATTAAACACAAAATTCAACACGCTCCAATAGCCTACTGGTTAAGACGCAGACCTCATAACCACAACGTCTGCGGTTTGAATCCAGCTGTGGACTTTTGTTGCATGTCTCCCTCCATCTCTCTCTCTCCCTTTACTTTTCCTGTCTTTAAACGTTGAACGTTCACATTTAGACCATATTTCACCGGTGTAATATCCCGGTGAAATACGGTCTAAATGTAAACGTTCAATCAACGTCTTCAAATAGTCGGTGAAAAAACTTTCACTTTTGAACCTGTTTTGAATGTCTTTTCACCGGTGACCATAGTAATGTTTTAAACGTCTTTTCAATAGAAACATGCTCACTGGGTAAACATACACAACCCGGACCTGTTTACCACACGAGCGGGAACAGTTGTCTTGTTGCCTGTCTACTAGTTTGGAGGAAAAGTTACAGGCAGCCAGTCAGGAGCCTGTTTCTCACAGTGACAGCAGAGTGAAGGTGAACTTACGGGTCACAGTGAGCGTTGCAGAGACTCTGTCGTTTCCACAGACAAAAGTATACTCTGCAGAGTCGTCCCTGCTGGTGTTCATGATCTTGAGCTGATGCAGTTTTCCCTGAACCACGATCCTGAACTTCTCGCTCATCTCGATCTCCACTCCGTCCTTCAGCCAGGTGGACGGGACGTTGAAATGGGAAACTTCACACTCAAAAGTGGCCACTTGGGTCTCTGGGACTTTCAGGCTCTTCAGGGGCTTGGTGACACGCAGAGCTGGAGAGATGAAATCAAATCAGTTAGGTCAGGAATATTTTAATGCTGAAAAAATATAGAATTTTTATTTGTCTGTTTAACAGGGACAGTAGACCGGTTCATTAACTCCCCCAGAGTTAACACAGTGCTACTTTTCATCTGTCCTCCCCAGAATTAATAAGAATTATTTTATTATTTCAATTTTTCATATTTCATTAATTTAAACTATTTCTCCTAATCATCTCCTTTGATTGACACCATCAATGGATACTCTGTTGAAAAAGAAAACGGTAACACTTTATAATAAGGGTCACTACATTAAGGGTTAGTTAATGCTTAATAAGCATTAACTAACTCTTAATTAACAGTTGACTAATGTGTAATTTACTAATGGTGTTTATGTTAACTAAGGTATTAATTTATACATTATTTAATAGTTTATAAAGATGACTATTAAATAATGTATAAATTAATACCTTAGTTAACATGAACACCATTAGTAAATGATTACCAGACAGTTAGTTAATGCTTATTAAGCATTAACTAACCTTTAACTTAGTGACCTTTATTGTAAAGTGTTGCCAATTTTTCATATTTCATTAATTTAAACAATTTTCTCCTAATCATCTCCTCTGATTGACACCATCAATGGATACTCTGTTGAAAAAGAAAACCTTAAAAATGCACAAAGCCACTTCTCTGCTTTACATTTCATTAACTGTTAATAATGATCATTTGAGAACGGTTGAATTATTAATATGTACTTCATATAAAATGATAATTAGGTGATGCGTACCCTCCACGGTGAGCACGGCGCTGCACTGCAGGTGTCCGACCACGGCGGTGTATTGTCCCGCGTTGCTGCTGCTGACGTTCTGCAGGATCAGCTTGTGGGATTTCCTCTCCGTCAGGATCTTGCACTTGTCGCTCGGCTTCAGCTCCTCGCTGTTGAACATCCAGCGGACGGGGATGTCGTCGTGCGACAGGCTGAGCTCGAAGGAGGCCGTGGCGTCCAGCAGTGATGTCACGTCCTTGATCTTCTTCACTATCTTGATTGCTGGAAAAAATGGACATTTGAATATTAGATGGTGAGATCAGGCGGAGAAGAACAAGCTGCTAAGGTCTCAACCTTTTTGGCTCATGACCCCTTAAAATGAAGCCATGTCCCCTTGTGACCCCCGTCACAAGTGTGCAGAGTTCAGCCAAAGGACCGTTTTCCCTCTTCAGGTTGTTTCATTAGATTTATCATCAGAGGAGGCTGAAAGGCTGAAAACTATTCAGTATTTTACAAGAAAAGAAGCAAAAATTAGACATAATAATATATTTTTATAGTAGAAATATGCTTTTTTCCTATTCCATAAATCATCTTGCGACCCCCCAAAATGATCTCGCGAGCCCCTGAGGGGTCCCGATCCCCAGGTTGTGAACCACTGCCCTATATAACACCGATCTAGTACTAATAGTAAGGATAGAAGCCTAGCGTCCCTTTTTAGGAGATCAGCTATGTTTGCAAGTAAGCTCTTGTATTCTGTTTTTGTGTGTATTTCTGTGTATTTTTTGTAGGGCTGGGCGATATGGTTGAAATCAACATCACGGTAATCATAATGATTTTTCTTATATGAATATATATCACGATAATCAAAGGGCAAAATCACGTTAAATAATCAAATTACAGTTCATCTCATTGAACCAAATGGTAATGTTAGGTGTGATGTCAAACAAAATAGAAATATTCAAATATTTCTACCATACCTGGTTTTAGAGCTTTTAAGTAAAATTTGCTTGTCATCATCAATTTAGACAGCAGAAATGTGTGTATAATATTGAATTATCTCCCAGCCCTAATTTTTTGTGTGTATTCTGTTTTTTGGTATATACTCATGACCAAATCTTTTGTGTGTATTCTGTTTTTTAGTATATACTCATGGGTTAATATTTGTATTCAATTATAACTTGTTGGGACAAGGTAAAAAGGTGGAAAACAACAAAGGGCCAAATTGGCCAAAATACTGAGCAAAATACTGGGAGGACAACACGGTCTCACGGCAGTTCGTGAAATAGTCACGAAAATTTAATTTATTGATTCGTGTACATGGACACGATTTTGCAATTTTTTTCGTGAAATGAGCACAACCTAAAGAACGTGCCTCCACCACGACCTGAATTACGTTCCTCCACCACGAATTTGAAAACATAAGTTTTGGCAAATAAAACTACTTGTTTTACGGTTATGGTTAGGCAACTAAAACAACTTGGTTAAGGTTAGAGAAATGGTTTGGTCATGATTAAATAAGAAAAACGTTCGTTAAAAATTGTAAAAATTAAATGTGGCTTATGGTTGAAATGTACTTTGAACATGCTGGGAGTCAAACTCCAGTCGTCGGCATGGAAGGTAAAAGTATGAAACCCTAACCCTAACCATACGCCCATCCCCCACCCGACCACAACACCCTGACTGGCCACCGTTTTATTTCAATGTCACACTACTTCCTGAGTCCCGACTGACAGAAAAAAAAACGTGTTGCAGGCACGAAAGATACTTCCAGTTGAAATACATTAGTTTGAAAGTCGTGCTGAGTGTCACAAAAAAATTGAAAAATCGTGTCCATGTACACGAATCAATAGATTAAATTTCGTGACTATTTCACGAACTGCTGTGAGACCGGGTTGGGGAGGAGGGAAACCACTTGTAACGCATGAAGTCAGAAAATGTATTCAAGCTTTACATCGTTAACATCGCTGCTGCCTGAGGAAGAGTCTGAGCTGCCAAGTGTGTGTAAGCCAGTGAGAAGAGCTTTCTAACGCCACGTGTTGTGATGCTAAGCTTGAATTAATTTTCTTAACTTTCTGGATTACAAGTGGTTTCCCTCCTCCCATTAATTTGCCCATCATTTACTAATGGTGTTCATGTTAACTAAGGTATTAATTTATACATTTAATAGTCATCTTTATAAACTATTAAATAATGTCTAAATTAATACCTTAGTTAACATGAACACCATTAGTAAATTACACATTAGTTAACTGTTAATTAAGGGTAAGTTAATGCTTATTAAGCATTAACTAACCCTTAACTTAGTGTACCCTTATTGTAAAGTGTTACCCTATTTTCAAATACAGCTACTATTCTGAATGAAACATAACGGTGCAATGTTGCAAATATTCCAATGTTCTCTGAGTTTTGATAGTGAAAATTAAAAGTGCGATATACAATTATACACAGTTAATTGTGCAGATTCCTCATGTCGGAGCTTGCAAAACTGTAATGACGTCACTAATGCTTCAAAAAATTCTCCCACCGACAGTAATCTTCTCATGGAAATTTGCTTTCTTCTGAATGTAACAAGAGACTGGTCACTGACAAGAAACGGAGATCAAGACCAAAATACAAAACTACAAAATACAAAGACAATACAAAACAAAAATAAACTGCTGTACTTACTCTCCACGTTCAGCCTGGCGTTGGCAGACAGTTTCCCCAGTTTGAAGGAGTAGACGGACTCGTCGTGCGTGTTGCAGTTCTTCACCTTCAGGGTCTGGACCATGCCGTGGGAGATGATCTCGTACTTGTCGCTGTTCTGCAGTTCCACTCCGTTCTTGATCCACTGGGATCCTTTGACGTTGGTGTGGGTCAGCTCCAGGGTGAACACCGCCTCCTGGGTCTCCGTCACCGTCTGGTTCCTCAGCGTCTTCTTGATCTTCACCGCTACAGCAGGAAAACACTCACTTCAATCAGTTCAGCGGTTCAAAAATTCATTTCCAAGACGCTCATATCCACTGTCGGTTCTGTTCATCATTCATTATTTCTTTCTTTTCTTTTAGTTTCTCTAAAATATAATGGATGCTGACTGTACAATTGTTACAGTTTTTAGCCTTTAAAAAACCTGTTAGCCCTTAAAAAGTATTAATGTATCATTTTGTAAGACAAGGTGTCACTTTTTTAAAATGGTGGAATTTTGGAAGGTGACTTCATTTCTCCATCGATGAAACTATGTAGTAATAATGACAACATTTGAAACTTTGACTCATTTTTCTAATAATAAATAACAAAACTAGCCATTAGTTGTGTGAAATTAGTATGAACAAGGTATTGTTGTTGTGTCAGTATAGAAACATTTTCCTGCTGTGTGTAGTGTCTAGTGAAGACAAATAACAGACTAAACTTCAAACTGTCATGGTACCTACCCTCCACCCTGAGGTTGGCGGTGGTCTTGGAGTTCGCCACCTGGTAGGTGTATTCTCCGACGTCCTGCGGTCTGGTGATGACGATGACGAGGCGTCTGACGGCGCCCTTCACCTCGCTCACCACGTTCTCGTTGAAGTCGACGGTGTGACCGTCCTTCAGCCACTTGCCTTCGGCGTTGGCGTTGGCGACTTGACACTCCAGCTCCGCCGTCTGCGACTCGGCCACCGTCACGTCCTGCAGGGGCCGGGTGATGGCTCCGCCTGGTGGCAGCACAAGGAAACAGCTCAGTTTGTTTTAGGTTTTGGGACCGGCAGTGCGGCCGCCACGACTGCTGATGGACAGGAGGACGGTCTCTCTAACCACTAGGCCACTCTGCCGCCATTAGGGGGGAATTCAGTGGGAGATTCAAGGCGATTTCTCGGTAGATTTAGGGAAATTTTAGACAATTTTTAGTAGAAATTGACAAGAGCCTTGGGGGAAGTCAAAAGATTTGGGGGTATATTGAGGGGAATACAAAACATTTTCAGGGCTTTTAGGGCCTCATCCCTCTCATTGCTTAAATATGGTTTCAAAGTAGTTGTAGATATATATATATATATAGATATATATAGATATATATTGTATAACTCACAATGCTTTAAATATACTGAACGTACCAGAGACAGTGAGCTTAGCGCTGGACGTCTTTTCACCGGCGTGGAATGTGTACTCGCCCTCCTCGTCCTTCATGGCGTCAATAATAGTCAGAGTGTGAACCTTCCCCTTGGACTCCATCTTGTGTTTGGGACCGGCTTTGAGCTGCTGGCTCTTGAAGGTCCAGACTGGATCGATGCCGGGGTGAGAAACCTCAACCTGGAAGGTGACGTTCTGGGACTCCGAGCACACCTTGTCCTCCATGTGCCTCACTATCTGCACCTCTGTAGAAACAACAACGTGGTTTTTAGAAGAACAAAATACATCAAACAGTGAATCATAGTGAATTTGTGAATGGCTGCTAAATTCCAATACAGTTTGTGACTCTAAAGATAGGTAGGGCCCCCTGGAAACAGATTTTGGATTGAGTAACAGTACAATAACATTAATTAATGTAATTATATTATTTTATATTAATTATTTGAATTAGGCTTGGGCCGATATTCAATAATATTGAATACTGGGATATTTCGCAAATATTGCCATATTTTCCGCATATCGAATAACCCTAACGCAACACATATAATGATAGTTGCAGTGAAAATTTTGTCCTTTTCTTTCAAGTAGGTTCCCTTTTCCACAATCAGCCCATTTCACTGGAAATGGCAGGAATGAGAAAATTACACAAAATGACCACTGTTTTTGCTTAAATAGTAAGATCAAATTTCTAGGCTATTAATAATAATAACTAGTAGTGGTATTAGTAGTATTCGTAGTAGTATTATTATTAATAGCCTAGAAATTTGATGTAATTTAGAAGAAATAAAATTTTAAAAAAGGAACAAAAAAATTTGGTGACCCTGGTGAATTCCTTCACTTTTAGATTAAATCAAATTGGACAAGCTCTTACTCTCGACAGACAGGCTGCAGCTGGTGTCGACTTTGCCGACCACCAGTTTGTAGCGTCCTTCATCGGAGGCGAAGGTCCTGGCGAAGACCAGGCGCTGCTTGGCTCCCTTTGCCACCATCTGGATTCTGTCACTGGGCATCAGCAGCTTGTCATTGTGGTACCATTTGACTGAGCTGATATCCTGAGCTGAGATCTTGGCCTCCAGAACAGCCTTGGTGCCCTCAACGGAGGATACGTCCTTCAGTGGCACTACGATATCAATGGCTGTGAGGAAAGGGAGAACAAAGATGATGATAGATAACAGAAAATGTAAAGTTTCAAAATATTCTAGCGCAGTGGTTCTCAACCTTTTTCATATCAAGGACCCCTAATTTATTATTCTATGATTTTGTCAAGAATTCCATGACTGTATTGTAGGTAGAGAGATAACAGTGAAACGATGATCAAAATAGTCATTATTCAATTTTTTTTTTTTTTTTTTTTTTTACAGTTTGCTGGGGACCCCCTGGAACCCCCTCAAGGAGCCCTGGTGGTCCCCGGACCCCACGTTGAGAACCACTGTTCTAGCGGTACTAATCAGAGATGCTTCCCCTATCTGTCTGTTAAGAATTAACAAATACAAAATATATAGTAACAGTCTGGTATGCAGGGAAATGTTATGTCGGCTGTCTTGACTTGTACTGTTTATACTGGTGCCAACAAAAGTTTCCATGTGATTGCCCAATGTTGTCGGCTGCATAATATTCTTAGTGATTAAAATGTGGTGTTATGTTTCGTAGTCAAATCTGGTCTCGTACTTTGAACGTTGAGTTTGCCAGAAGTGGAGATGTCCTGGGCAGGAACGACGAAGGAGTAGGAAGCAGCGTCTTCTCTGCTGACGTTCTCCACCAGCAGCTTGTGAACTAACTTATCGATAATGATGTGGACGCGGTCCGAGGCGGAGATGGCCTGGCCATTCTTCATCCAGGTTCCTTCAACGTTTTCCTGGGAGAACCTGACCTCCAGCTGAGCAATGTCTCCCTCACAGACGGTCAGGTCAGTCAGGGGCTGCATCAGGGTCACAGGACGCACTGCAGGAACAGAGACACAGTTCATCACCATGGACGCTGCTGCGCACTGTCCTTTCATCCCATTACACAACCATGACTTAGAAGCAACTTACAGCAAACGTTCAGAGAACTAATGACAGATTATAACAGTCGTTCTTTGATCCATTAATGAGATCAATTCAAATTGCTTACATTTCATCTTCAGGGATGCGCTGGTCCTCAGATCTCCACATACAAAGGTATATTTTCCCTGGTCCTCCTTCTTGACATCCTTGACAGACAGGGTGTGTCTTCCACGGCGGGAGGACATGACGTATTTACCGCTGGGAGACAGCTCCTTCTCTCCGAAGTACCAGGTTCCCTCAGCGTCCTCACGAGACAACTCAACCTCAAACTCTCCAGAGTAGGTCTCTGGCACCTCAATGTTCTCCAAGTGCTTGATGAGATCCAGGGCAGCACCTGGATGCAGATCAATGTTAGGAACCACCATCCCACACCATTATCTACCAATCTATCAATCGCAGAGACTTAAGACTAACAGACAGAAAGACAACTGATGTAAAGATCACCTTCTACATGGAGCCTTGCGCTAGTCCTGACACTCTCGTCATCTACAACCACGCAGCTGTATTCTGCATCATCCTTCAATTCAATCACCAGCACAGACAGGAAGTGAACCTTTCTGTCAGAGTGCATCCTGTATTTGTCTCCAGAGAAGATCTCTGCGTTGTTCTTCAGCCATTTGACCTTAACGAAAGGCTCGTTGGTCTCACACTCAAATGTCACCATAGTGTCCTTCTCCTTGGCATTGGCATCCTCCAGGTTTTGGGTGAAGTTAATTGCTGCCTTGGCTGCAATGAGAAAATAACATGTGAGACTTTGAAATACTTTGGGACAAAAAGCAAAGAGCATGTTGCTGGGCATGTTGCTGGTGAGCATGTTGCTGGTGAGAAAATGGGACTTAATTGTCATAAGCATGATGTTAAAAACAGACAAAGGAATGAACACCCAACATACTGGCATAAAGTGACCATACCTTGCACCAGCAGGAAGGCATGGCTTGAGGCCTCCCCGGCAACATTCATGGCCTTAACCATGATGCTAGCAGAATCCTCCGCTGTGACATCTCTGATCACCAATTCACATACATGGTCTTCAGGCCAGTACCAGTAAATACGGTCAGACTTGTCCAGCTGAATGCCGTTCTTGAACCACTGGCACTCAGGTTCTGGTCTGCCGACCACTCTGACTCGAAAACGAACCTCATCCATCGGAGCAACGGTCTTGCTTGCAATACGCTCCAGGATTTTAGGAGCTTCCATGCTGGGGGAGAGCTGGATCCTCTCTGGTTTGATTGTGGGGATGGTCACTTTGCCCTGTTCCTCCAACCTCTTCCTCTCAGCCTCTTCTTTCTCCTTCAGGTGATGAAGCAGCTCCTCTTTTGTCTTCTTCAGCAAATCCTCATAAGAGTCATCCTTCTTGCGAGACTTGAACTCCACAGCAGAGATGGACTCATAGAAACCTTCCTCTGTCCTGCGCTTAAATTTGCTCTTCAGCTCGTCTGACTCCTCTGAGGTTTTCTCATGAACGATTCTCTGGGTCTTCCTCAGCTTCACAACTTCCCTGTCTTGTGCGGTCTCACCGGGTCTGTCAACCTTCACAACATCAAATGCAATTCTGCCAGTTTCTTGTGAGGTCTCTGCAGCCTTCTGTTCTGGAGCACGACGAAGGACGGACCTAAAGTCTTCTCTCTGTTGGATCTCCAGCTTCACGGTGTGCTCAGCTGTGCCCAAAGGATTATCTGCAACAACCCTGACCTCTCCTGAATCGTAGGACTTGACATCAACAATCTCCAAGTAATAAATACCGTCATAACGAAGTCTATATCTCTTGCTTTTGCGAATAAGTTGTCCGTTGAGGTACCAGTTAACCTTGGGTGTTGGATAACCAGTCACTCTGCAACGGAATCGTGCAACGTCACCTTCCAGCACTCTGGCTGGTTCGGGAACCAGGACAATCTCAGGTTTAGTCTTCTCAGTCTCCTCATCTGTACAGACTCCTGCAGGTCCTCCCTCATGAGCCATGCGCTCCATCTCATCTATTCTGTGTACTCCCTTCCTGCCTTCAGGAAGCTGTGTTTCTTCAACAAGGCCCTTCTCGTCCTTGACAATCAGGGTGGCTGAGGTCTGGTCAACTCCAAACTTGTTAGTAGCTCTGCAGGTGATGACACCGCTGTCTCTAGCATAAGCAACTTCATAGTCAAGACTGCAGTAGCCGAATTCATTGACCATGCGCAGCCTGTTAGCTGCTGCCAGGGGTTTGCCATCATGCAGCCACTCTACTACCATAGTGGGATCACCAATAGGGGTCAGTCTGCATTCAAAATGAGCTGGACCAAAACGCTTCATTCTGACAGAGGTCAGCTTCTTCTTGAACTGAGGTTTCTGCTGCTTCTCTTTGTCATAAAGGTCTCCCTCCTCCCACTGCTCTTGACCATAACGGAGATGAAGGGGCTCCAACTCTGGAGCTGCAATCTCCTTCGCCTTGTAGGTTCCTTTGGGAATAATGAGCTTTCTCTCTGCTTGAGGTGCAGTGAAGTCCACCTCAACATTGACTCTGCAGCGAGTGGTATCTCTTCCAGCCTTGTTGATGGCTGTAGCTGTGTACCAGGCACTGTCAGAACCTGCGGTGGAAGGGATCTGGAATTTGGCTTCTCCCTTAGTGCCTTCAATCCTGGAATAGACATTTGGATTGATTTATCAGGACAATTTTCCATTTTTGACAGTCCCCGAAAGTTTTTACATGTTTGATTAACATTATTAGAAAGCCATTAAAACAAAATACATTTATAGTCAAAACGAAATACGTACTTGATATGTGGATGCTTATGTGGGGTGATAATGTCACTGTTCTTCAGCCAGACGATGTCAGGGATGGGGTTTCCAATGGCCTTGACAGCCAACTCAACCAGAGTGCCCTGTTTAACACTGATGTTCTTCAGCTTATCAATGAACTGAGGACGCACCAGGCTTTCTCGAGCTGTAGATGGTGAAATACATTACTGGTCAAGATAGGGTAACATATACCACATGAGCATTTTGCTTGAAATCACAAGTCCAATATGATAGATTTGTGACACGGTCTTACCATCAACAGTGAGAGTTACGGAGATAGAGGTCTTTCCAGCTCTATTCTGAGCGACAACTGTCCACTCTCCAGAGTCTTGTGGCATGGCTGGCACTATGATCAGAGACTGAGTACCATCCTCTTTAATCACTATCTTGTGGGTGTAGTCATTGACCACTTGTTGTCCTGAGAAAAGGATAAAAAGTTTTTACTAAAAGGGAGAAAGATATATATGATAATAAGTATGTCAAGAGTCTTAGAGCTTGTTTCACTTACCATTGTGGAACCAGTATGTGTCAGGCATCGGTCTGCCAACAACCTTCAGGTCAAACCTAGCAGTCTGCCCCTCAGAGCATTTGCTTGAGGAAGGCTTCATGACGAACACAGGCTTGTAGAGTCTCTCCAGCTGAGCCTCGTCTGTCTCATCAAGCCTGCGAGCGGGAGAGCGTCCGGGCGAACGGCTGGAAGAACGGCCGGGCGAGCGGCTCAGAGAACGAGGAGATGTGGACCTGAGAAAATATCAGTCATCAGTACCGAGGTGTTTATAGCGGTTAAGCATTAGACGTATTTATCAGTCCTGTGAGTACACAGAATCCCACCTGATCCTCTGCATGGCCGGCTGGGGTGTGTATCTCTGAGGTGTCACTGCTCCGGACGGCTCCACATAGAGCTTCCCAGAGCTGACAGCATTTCCCTTCATGTTGCAGGCGAAGGCGGTGTAAACGCCCTCATCCTCTGGCAGCACCACAGGCAGACGCAGGCTGGCTCTACCATCCTGAAGAACCTCCATCTGGTAGCGGCCGCCGTGCCTGATGCGGTTGCCATCTTTGTACCATGCAATCTGGCAAAAGACAAAATGTAATTGTAAGATAATTGTGCATCCGATACAATTAAGTATGATTAAGATGGTACTAGGTTTCAGCCAAGAGACTTCATCAGTTCTCCTGAGTGGTCAGGAATTCCCCGCCATTTAACCTTTGGTGATTCACACCATGAAGGTAATGTCCCTAATAAGGGGGGGGGGGGGGGGACTGCGACATCGCTTGTCCGCTACATAAAACGCCGTCATAAAATCTTTACCTCGGCGGTTCAGAAACACGCCAGCTTACTCCCATTCACAACCTGGAGGTTCACACCAATTCATCCCTCCACTCGTGATTCTAATGACTCCTACATGACTGTCATGTGGCTCTAATGACTACCACATGACAGTCATGTGACAGTCAACAACTCTCAAGTGACTTCATGGTGTGAATCACCCACAGAGGTTGAATGCCGGGGAATTCCCCACCAGTCAGTAGAACTCCTATACGTTGAACCTAAGTAGATCCTGACCTGACCACTAAGTAGAACTGATGAAGCCTCTCTGCAAAACGTCTTCAACTCTCCAATTTTAAGTCCAGTGGATTTTGTTTTTATTTTCTGGACAATTAAGCTGATAGATATTAATGGACTGGCTATAACCTTTCAAACCTAATGGCAGCCAAACCTTGGGTGCCTTCAAGAAAGGCCCAGCAAATCAAATTATCTGATCTGTCCTTTATTTCTACTTAAGCCTGCCATTTTAGTTCAACAAATACAGCAATACAGGATATTGTATCAATTTTCACACAAGTTAACAGAAACCTATTTCTGCAAAAGAATGCATTTTGACAAAACTTCTACTGGTACACTCAGTTCAGTACCTTGGGCAGTGGCGTTCCTGCCATCTTGCAGTGGAAAGTGACGCCCATTCCATCCATGATCCTGTAGTTTTTGACTGGAGTGTCGAAGGCTGACTGCACGGCCTCGTCCTCTGCTGCAGTCACCATCAGTTCTCCATCCTCTGTCACGATCTCTCTGTAGGTAATCTTAATGATACGGAGCTCAATCTCCTGGATGATCCTCTGCTCAAAGGCAGAAATGTGGAATTCCTGAAAAAAGTTACGTTGTGTTTAACGTTAAAGTTGAATCAATGAATACTGAGAATTTTGCATAACCTTGGTCGCACACAGCTGTAACCAAAAGACTAGAGAGATTTTGTTAGAAAGTACCGTTTCTGAAACAAAGCTCATGGGGGTCGTCACCCTCCTCTGTTCCAGCTCGTACTGACTCACGACCACGGTGGGCTCCTGCACCACCATCGTCGTCGTCGTCACTTCAGTTTTATATGTCACGTCATGCAGCTTCATGTAGGCTTCGTATTCCTCTGTAAACACAAACACAGAAATACTGTCAGCCAAAGGTCAAAAAACTGCTTTTCTTAGAATATTCAATACATCCACAGGTCTCTATTCAGTTGGTTCATTATGGTGATAAATACAACTGATTTCTAACAATTTTCTAAAAAGGCCTTTCTGAAGCTAAACCTTTGAAGATACAATCCCTTGCCTGGGTCCAGACCTTTGACTCCGCCCACTTCACCAGTTGACTGATTCTGGTCTGGCATCGTGACATGAAACAGCGGTTTCTCGGTTGAAAAACGATCGGTCCAATGAGCGCCGGGGGGGGACTAACGATTGGCCAATCAGCGCCACGGGCGGGACTAACGCCGTTGTCAAGCTGTTGTCAAGCTGTGCGCCGGAACCAAGGAGGAGTAATAACAACAATGGCGACCGCTATAGACAAGATAGACGCTGCTATCCAGGCTGTTCTAAATCGATTAAAAGTACCAATTACTTTGAAATCCGAAATACTTTGTTTTTACTTGGCTCCGTCTTGTCAAAGATGCTCTATACTTTCTGAGCCGTCTCTGGTGTTGTCATGGCTACGCATCAGTGTCGACTTAAAATGACGTTAGATTCAGGCGGATACGTTGGTCTCTAGTGATTGGTTAGGGAAAATCGAATCCCCCTCCCCCACGGAAATCAGTTAGAGTGGAGGCAATGTCAAACTGAAGATGGAAATGGAGTGGAACGAGTTGACAATTCTGTCTGATATCAGGCAATACAATCCCTAGATTGAGAGATGGATGAACGACGTACCTTCCTCCAGCAGGCTGGCGGAGGCTGAGGCTTCTCCAAGCTGGTTCTTGGCGAAGACGGAGTATTCTCCAGCATCATCAGCGAAGGTCATGGAGATCTCCAACCTGCATTCTCCAGTCTCTTTCTTGTAGGCAACTTTGTATCTGATGAAAAAAAAAACACTCAAATATTGAAACATTTGTCTGAGATCAGGTTGACCCAGGTGGTTCCAACTTGTCTGTGAGTATGACAGATGCCAAATGTCCCATGTGAGCGCCGAGCTGATGGGAAGGTGTACCTGTATCCAGTAGTGAGCGGCACACCGCTCTTCTTCCAGATGATGTGAGGTTTGGGGCTTCCTCCGATCTGGCAGTCGAAGACGACACTTCCTCCCTCCACCAGCTTCTGGATGCTGGGCTTCCTGATGAAGAAGGGAGCGGCGGTCTCTCCGGTACTCACCTCCGTCACAGCCTGCTCCTTTGTCTCTACGGCAACGCTGAAGTGACATCACACCAACAGTTAGAGCAAATAGAGATGGTCAAATGTTTAACACATGTATTGATGTTTGTTTAGGACTATACAGAGATCTATAATAGCTATGAAAACAGCATCATTGAGCGACTTTAACAAATGGTGTTCAACAGTTTAATTTGTCAGACTTTGCAACTCACATTTTTTCCTGTGTGATTCCGATTTCAGTGACTGTCATGGTTTCTTCTCTACTCTCAATTTCTTCTGATACTAGAAGGGAGAATCAAGGTTGTTAAAACACATAAAACCTTAATAAACCTACAATATTCTCTTGTCAGTTACACTTCAACCGGTTCCTATAGCAGATGTTGCTGCTTATTAAAGGAGTATAAAACCACTCACCAACTCACTGTTTTCAGCAATGTTCATGACAATTTTATGATGAAACGCATCCATCCTGGTCATAATCTTATCAATACATTGCATAATCTGTGCATTATCCCATTTTACTGTCACCAACTAGTGGCTGAAAAACCTTTGACTCAATAGTGTCATTTTGGTGGTTTACCGAATTTTTTCAAAATTTGCATTTTTCAAAATTGTGCAGCAGGCAGAAAAAGTGTATGATGACCCTTTAATATTCATTTCATGTCAAGAGTAATAACGCTTCCAGCTTTTATATGACAGAGTAGATCAGGTTTTCGTTGAGATTAGATTTCTTGGCTGCTGCCGTTACCTTTGACCAGCAGGTAGCAGGACGTGCTGACGGTTCCCGCCTCGCTGGTGGCGGTGCAGGTGAAGCGGCCGCTGTCTTCGGCGAAGGCCTCGCGGATCACCAGGCGGGCGAATCCGCTCTCGTAGCTGATCTGGAAGTCGATGGAGCTCTCGATCTTGTAGTCCTCTCTGAACCACATGATGACCGGAGCGGGGTGACCGCTGATCTGGCACTGCAGCGTTATGGACTCGCCCTCCGTCACGGACATGTTCTTCAGGCTCTGCAAAATGCAAACATTTTTCACACAGCTGGAAAGACCAGGATGCACTTCTTCACTTCTTCTCTACAACAGGATGCATCATTTTCAACACATCTGTGTTTAGTTTGGGATAACATACATTTGTTTTACTTTTCAATACAATATACTTTATGTCAATAGAAACATGTGCTGAGTCATTATGTGTTGTAATTAACACATACTGAAAAGAAACAGCATTGTGTGTTGAAAAAGTGTTTGTTCTTTCTTGTTATCTGCATTAATGCACTTTTCTCTCTTGCTCTGTATGTTTTTATGAATGCTTATATTTGTAAGTTTTACTTGTGTGTTATTTGTATGTTTTGTTGGTGTGTTTCATTTTGTATCGATTAGTGTGTTTTTAAGAAGAGCAGCTCAATTGGGCTAAAAGAGATCCTAATAAAAATGATGTGATAGGGGATATCCAATAATAATAATACTTCTAATAACTTTATTTATATAGCACTGTTCAAAACAAAGTTACAAAGTGTTTTACAGAGACAAGTAAGTAAAACAGGAGGTAATAAAATCAAACAAAAGCACAGGAAAGAGAAATAAAAAAGGCAGAAAAACAATTTGACCAGAGCTGATAGTAGTCAGCAAAAGGCAAAACAATACAACAAGGCCCAATAAAAGCCAATAATAATTATTCCAGTAGTTATATTCTGAGGGATGGAAAGCATAAGCAGACAGGAAGTACTCACAGCAATAAGAGTAGGAGGAACGACAGGCTCCTGCGCCGGCGCCGGCACCGCAGCCGCCTCCTGAGGACACATCAACAAGGTCAGACATCATCACACAACCTTTTCTCTTTTCAGCAGGGCGAACAGTAAGGATGGAGGGATGGAAGCCAGTTAGAACAGATAAAACCCTGCAGAGACAAACTGTCACCACAGAACAAGAAGACAGAGGGGTGAAGGCGAAGAGATGAAGACAGGAAGAGTAGAAGAAGAAGAAGAGGGAGATGAGCCAGGCGGACACTTCTTCATGAGGTGGGTGAGCGCTGAGGTAAAGAGACGTCTGATTGGCTGTGGCGTTACGGTGAAGAGGAGGTTTTAACCAATGGGCACGCAGGTGACAGTCCACACAGGGTTAAAAGGGGAAGGGAGAACCAGAGAGAACCAACCTGAGGCTCCCAGTCCTCAAACTCCTCCTCACTCACTGCGTACGCCCCCCCCGGCTGTAACTGACTGTCATAGCGAGTCTGATATCTGGGGTCTTTAAAGGGAGGAAGGTGGGGCTCCGGAGTCACTCTCATCTCCAGAACTTTACGAGAAGGACTGGGAGACTTGACCGGCTTGATGATCTTTCTAGTGGGAGAGGGAGAGGAAAGCTCTTTCTGCAGAGAGGCGATAGCAGAGCCTGACCTGGAGACCTGACCAACCCAAGGAGAACAGCGTTACCATCAAACCAGAACAAAAATCAACAATCCACGGCTTCGTTTAGCTGGGGATTAGTGAGGAGATGGTGGGAACTGAATCTCATGGAAAGTGGGAATTATCTCATGGAAATTAGTTTTGGGTAAAAATATTGAAGAATATTCCAAGATAAGAACATATATATATATATATGAAAAAAAACATTTTTTAAAAAGAAAAGAAAATATGATGCAGAGGTGTGACCAGGTCAACTTCACTCAAGTCCCAAAGTGAGTCTCAGGTCTTGAGGCTCAAGTCAAGTCTCAAGTCTAAATGTAAATCATTAAGTCAGGTCCATGTCATTAATGTCAAGTCTGAAGTCTAAATGTAGAACAGCAAGTCAAGTCAGAACAAATCAAGAGTCCAGTATCAATTTAATATCTTAAAGAAAACTAAATATCTAGGACTTTTCAATGCAATATGGTTTTAATAGGATAAAAACTTGGTAAGAGCATCATGAGTTTGATTTCTATAATCAACTTCAATAAATTCAATCATTCCATACAAATTCAGAAAACAGAATTTAAATTCAGTCGTCTGCTGGAACAAATCTCATCACTTTCAATCTAAGTCATTTACACAAACACAAGATCTCAAGTCAAGACTTTAGAAACCTTTTCAAGTCATCAAAGTACAAGTCAAGTCCCAAATCACCAGAATCCAAGTCAAGTCCCAAGTCTTCTCTTCATGCATCAAGTCAAATCAAGTCAAAACTGTGACTCGAGTTCAAGTCATATGGCCCGAGTCCAAGTCATGTGACTCAAGTCCCCACCTCTGCTGTGATGTAACGTGCTAGGATGGCTGACAGTGTAATGAGGTGAATTCAAAGTGCAGCACACCACATAAGAAAACAGTGGAGACCGTGTGTTAGGATGTGTGTGTGTTAAAGATGAAATGAATATTTTGTTGACTCCCATCTGCCTGTTGCCTGTCCTTACCTCATAGCTAGGATCAGGTTTAGGGACAGAAACTTTAGAAACTGTGAAATGTGGAACTGGGGACGGAGCGAGACCAGTGTCCACATGGAGGGAGCTTTCTGTCGTTCTCTGTATCTAGAGTAACCAACAGAGTTTGAGAAGGTTGAGTGGTTAAAAAGAGTCAGACCTCAAATCTTCTCAGTATGAATGAAACAAACTCCTCCAACCTGGCAGACCTGGACTGTGCGCTGCTCTGCGGTCGGAGCGACAGTTGGCATTTCAACAGGCAGCGTTTTCTTTGCAATGTGTATCTCTGCAGTGGCGGCGGCCTGCTGCCTTAACTCCGCCTCTACAGCCTCGTCTTCAGCCAGACCGCCCTCCACATGCACGGGCTGACGGACGCGAGCGAGGTCGACGGCGGCCACCACCGTGGCCACCGCCCCGGCTCTTTTCCCTCCCTCAGCCTGGAGACAACGAACAGCGGGTTGGATACAGCACATAGATCTCAGGACATCCATGGCACGAAGTAAGCAGAAACTCTACCAAAACCCAAAGCTAGAAACTGAAATACTTCACAAAATAATATACACAACAGATCAGCAAAAGAATGGTGGTTGTTCCCATGAAAATCATCATCACTGAACGTATGGAAGCATGCATCGTGCAGCATTCAACCTGAAACATGCAGCTGTCTCTGGTTATGACTCATGCAGAGAGAAGATGCACTCTGTCCTGGTTGTGATTTCTTCATAAGGTACATACATACAGCAGGGGATGGAGGTCAAAGGTGAAGGAGAGCGGGTGTGAAGTTCAGCGATGGATGACGTGATCTAACGGTGACAGACTAAAAAGGCTAGAGAGTGTCTCAGTAAATGTTAACCTGACAGACTGTGATCAGTGTTGTGATGTTATCTACAGAGAGGTGATGTGGTTTACATGCACACTAATAATTCGATCTTAACCTGATTAAGGCAACACTCCGACTACTGAAACATGTCATGTATCTATCTGATTATCTTAAAGTCACAACTAAACAGCATTTTGAAAGCATCTTGCTGCCTGAATGTGACGTATTTCCTGTTGAAACAGGATGTTGGGGCGGGACATAACACAGTGACGGATCATTCAAAAGTGTAAACCAATGGGAGATCAGTCAAGCTGGGGACACAATAATGAAAAGATTGAGCAGCACACATTTAACAACTGAAATTTGCAGATTTTCAGTCTTTTTTCAGCTTTTTCTCCTCTTTCTTCGTCTGTCTTTCATTGGCTAAAGAAAATTCCTGTTACGATTTGAGGCTTTGAAGAACTCACAACACAGGATTACGCAAAGACTAGCCCTGATAAAATCAAACATGTTTGACGTTGCCGACTAGGATCATAGGAGAGAGATTTGAGTCTTTCACTCCCACACACACAACGATTACAGCTGCGACTATACAGTGCAACCCTGAACTACCCTGAACTACCTTGAACCACCCTGGACTACCCGAACTACCCTGAACTACCCTGAACTACCCTGAACCACCCTGGACTACCCTGAACTACCCTGAACTACCCTGGACAACCCTGGACTACCCTGAATTACCTGAACTACCCTGGACAACCCTGAACTACCCTGAACCACCCTGGACAACCCTGGACTACCCTGAACTACCCTGGACTACCCTGGACTACCCTGGACAACCCTGGACTACCCTGAATTACCTCAACTACCCTGGACTACCCTGGACTACCCTGAACTACCTGAACTACCCTGGACTATCCTGAACTACCTGAACTACCCTGGACTATCCTAAACTACCTTGGACTACCACAGACTACCCCAGACTACCCTGAAATACCCTGGACTACGATGAACTACTACAGACTACCCTTAACTACTACCCTGAACTACTCCCATGAACTACCCTGGACTACCCTGGACTACCCTGAACTACCCTGAACTACTCTGGACTACCCTGGACTACCCTGAACTATCCAGGACTACCCAGGACTACCCTGACCTACCCTGGACTACCAGAACTACCCTGGACTACCCTGATCTACCTTGGACTACCTCAGACTACCCTCGACTACCCTCAACTACCCTCAACTACATCTCCAGAACTACTGTCCTGAACTACTACTGAACTACCCTTGACTACCCTGAACTACTTCGGACTACCCTGAACTACCTCGGACTACCCTTAACTACTACCCTGACCTACCCTGAACTACTACCCTGAACTACCCTGAACTACTATTCTGAACTACCCTGGACTACCCTGGACTACCCTGAACTACCCAAACTACCCTGAACTATCCTGGACTACCATGGACTACCTGAACTACCCTGGACTACCCTGGACTACCCTGAACTACCCAAACTACCCTGAACTATCCTGGACTACCTGAACTACCCTGGACTACCCCAGACTACCCCGGACTACCGCAGACAATCTCAAATCATACTCAAATCAGGCTTGACACACATATAATCTGTCCCCAGCTTTATGGAGAGAAAGGCAGTTTTATTTGATGGGAGGGACTGTTCAAAAATCTGTGATGGTTTTATAGGGAGCCGAAGCGGAAGTGGACTACCGGGTAACTAGGTGTGTTACCCAGTCAACAAACCTACTGTAGATTTCAATCTTCCCATTAATTGGGGCAGGTAAACTCCTCAGTCAGATTTCTTTTGTTTTTTTCAAACTGTGCAAGTCAAAACTGTACTTACAAACATGGGCAAGCATGGAGCAGTGCATATAGGCCGGCGATGTAAATCCTGTTACTACCAACCCAAAATCCTAATCAAAGTATTGCCTTAATCTGCTTTCTCCCAGTAATCAAAGTATTGGTGTGCAGGTAAAAACACTCAGTGAGGGTTCGACTGATCTGCATCTCCATCTACCTGCTCCTCCTCTGAGTTCTGAAGCAGATGCACTGAGGAGGAGGAGGATGAGTCCAGATGGGGGAGTCTGTGCTCCTCAGTGTAAAGTGCATCCGTTTTCCTCTGCAGGACAGCACTGTGGGGCGGAGCGAGCTCCGACTGCAGGAAGGCTGTGGTCTCTCTCTGCAGGGTCGATGTCTGAATCACTGTTTCTCTGTGTTTGTCTGAGTGTGGAGCAGCTGGCTGTCTGCGCAGACCGGCTGTTTCTGTGTGTCGGTCTGTCTGTCTGCGCAGATCGGCTGCGTCTGCATGCAGGACGGCCCTGTGTGTCTCTGAGTGTCTCTTCCCAGCAGAGGAAACCTCTGCAGCTGCTGCTGAGCTCTGCACAACAGGAGCAGGACAGACAGTTTACCTGCACTGTGGGGACGCTCAGTATGGATGATCACAAAGGAAGAGTTTGGCTCCAAACTGAGACATCCACCAATGAACTTCCTGCTATTCTTCCAAAATGGACATGTAGTGTTTTGGAAATGAACTCTTTATTTGAACTAGATAGAAGAGAAATATGGACCTATACATCATGTTGACACATGATAGACATGCTGTATACTCCTGGATAATTATAAACACAGGCATAAAGGTAAAGAGACTGCAAATAAAGGCTGTTTCAATATAAGAGGGGATCTTACTTCAGAATTAAATTAAGCATAATTAATAGCTGGATTTGCAATAAATATCATATATCAGAATCAGGATCACTTTGATCGGCAAATAAAAATACAGGAATTTGTCTTGGTGGCATTGGCACATCTTGAAACAATAAAAATTATTAATAAATACATTTGTGACATTTGAATACAATGAAAGTTTTTTTTTATTATGTGCAATTTAATTTATAGGCCAGAATGTTAGGATTATCATGTTAGGAGTCACCACTCTGAGAAAATGATTATAGTTCATTTTGCGATTTCTCGATTTCTTCTTTTTTTGGGGGGGATTAATTGTGCAGCCCTAATCCCCATTAAAGTTCATTAAGGCTCAATAAAGCTTCATCTACTCTATCTCAGTAGTCTAATCTTAAGTTTCTGCGCCTGTGCCACCAAGACAAATAAATAAAGTGAATAAAGTGATGGGGACACAGCTGCTGAGGAGGTTCCAGGTTTCCAGGTGTAGTTATTTGCAGTGTACCTGCTGGGCGGACAGCGCGGCCTCGGCCTCAGGCGGCCCTCGGCTGCGAGCCTGATCCACAGCCGCCACCACGGTCGCCACCGCCATGCTCCTGTCATCCTGGGAAACATGCTCCTGACGCACCACAGCAGGTCGGGTCAGTCCACACATCAAGTCAAACACATTCACATCCAACAGGCAGAGCCGGGCCCAAATACTGGTTCACTGCATAGCAGCTGGTTAGTTTAGTTATGGTGCTATATACTGATTCATTATTCAATATGCATTCATTAAATATTGCTGCAATCATATCATTCAGATTTAAAGGAGAATTCCATTATTTTGAGTCAAATCATCATAAGCAATTTAAGTCTGAAACAGAAAAGCCATCCCAGAAACAGTGGAATTCCCCTTTAACTAATCTGCAGGCTTCAAAAACACATTCAGTGAGTCCAACATTCATCTTCACTCAGCTTGTAGAATCACAAAATCTCAAACACCAGATTTGCCACTGGAGGGCAGCAGAGGCCCAAAACTCCCCAGACACTTTCACCACTGTACTGAATCCCCCCCCCCCATCCCCCCCATCCCCCCTCCCCCCTCCCCCAGAGGCCCCTCCCTCACCTCTCTGCCGCCGCTGACTTGCTGCTCCCAGTGGCGCTCCATGTGCAGCTGGGTGGCTGAACTGGTCATACTGGTCATACTGGTGTAGCTGCTCTCTGCTGTGTAGTCTCCCTGCTTCCAGGGGGGCAGGACCTCCGGAGAGGCAGAGACCTGGGGGGGGGGGGGGGGTTCGAGTGATGAGGAGGATGATGATGATGATGATGATGATGATGATGATGATTATTACATTACAAGTAGTTCTGTGCTTTCTATTATTTGTGGAGATTAAAGTGTCCTGACTCTGGATCTGATTCTAATTCTACATACAGGATGCAAATCAGTTCTCACCCGTTTCCTGGTCATGATGGGAGACTTGACTGGTCTGATGGGAGAGACGGACAGTCTGGTGGAGGGAGACACGGGTCTGCAGAGGAACAATACAACAATGTAATAATACAATACACAATGTAAATATATAATTTTTACATCTATGGGTCTATGCATTTTCCATTTCTAAACTCTAGACTTCCAATCCTGACTTTTTATTTTTGACTGGTCTGGAGGATGTTCAGTGTTCAGTATGGTGTGTGATGATAGAAGCTGGACAATATAACTGTCAATTAATTGTATACAGTACATACATACATAATACAGCTGAACATTATTCTGCACTATATGACTATCCACTGGACCAGTGATTCTCAACCATTTTCATATCAAGGACCCTAATTTAGTCCACATTGGGGCCACAGACCCCCATTTGATGAGAATTTGTCTCTCGAACCCAAAGAGAATGAGGATATTTTTATTGTTAGATATGATTTTGTCCAAAATTCCATGACTGTCTGCATTGTAGGGAGAGAGATAACAGAAACTATGATCAAAATAGTCTTTCTTCTACATTCTCTAATTGTGTTCACTTGTAGTGAATTAAATAATGGTGAAGTTTAACAGTTGATCAATTTGGGTTTGGGGCTGGGGTCAGTTTGCTTCAAGGACCCCTGGTGGTCCCCGGACCCCACGTTGAGAACCACTGCACTAGACCATGTCACTGTGTAGCTGAACAGTGTACAGCTTCAGAAAGTGATCGTTATATTTTAGACGTTCAGCTGACTCATGAGCAGCCTGGCTCAGGGACACTTCAGCAGGACTGAACCTGTGACCTTCTGGTTATGGGACGGTCTCTCTGACCTGCCCCCCCCCCCCCCCCCCCGCCCCGCCCCGCCCCCCCACGCTGAAGACGGTGTGTACCTGACAGGAGTGGGAGTGGGAGCCTTGACGTGTCGGACGGGCGAAGGCGACTGATGCCGTCCCCCGGACACCTTGGACAGCAGGGAGGGGGGGGACTTGGAGGTGGGTTTGGGGGGAACCCGCGGGGGGGGTTTTATGGGCCAAATGCTGAGTCATCATTCCTCCTTCCACATGCATCTCCATCATGGTGGTGGCCTGGAAACTGGCCTCCATCCTCTGACAGGAACACAGGCAGAGTGACAGAGTTTAACTGATGATGGTGGATAAAACAAACCGAGGCTCAGCTGTCTGTTAACATATCTCTTTATTCAGATATACTTTTTAACCTTTAGTTATTCAGGGAGGGATATGCAATACAGATTAATATTTAGATAACTGAGTTGATGAAAGAATGGTACTGAATATTCACCGCTGAAACTAGCTAGCATGCTAACAATTTGGCTGTAATGATCGTTTATCGTGGAGATCTGGATGATGATTTTGACCATGAAAGGGTCGTTCAAGTATCTGTTTTACATATGTCTATTTTGTATATGTCTATTTTGTATACTACTTATTACACATTATCTGATTTAACATATATCTATTTCGGATGGAGAATGAGAGCTTTTAATTGAAAATGTGGAAAATATCCAAATATACAGTTTTACCTTTCTTCAATTTTTATTCAGAAATATAAACAGTTCAATAGAGATAAACTAGGAGATAAACTGTTCCAGTTGTGATGACTGATTAAAATAATAACTAAGGAGTAATGCTCAAAACTAAGTGTTTTCTGTAGAAAGAGATTAACTGTTTCAATTTTAAAATTTCATACATTTTCCAGACTTTAATTTCTAGAATTGATATATGAGAAAAAACACAGAAAAGATGTAACTGTATGTATATTGGGACAGTACAGCAATATTTTGCTGTACTGTTTCCAGACATTTCCAGACCCGCAGGAAGCCGGACTCTATGAGGACCTGTGGGGGTTTTGAAGTCTCACCCGCTCTACTCTGCTCTGGGACGTCGCCATCTGAGATGTGGACACAACGGTCTTGGTTTTCTTAGCAGGAACAGCTTCCTCACCTGCAGCAAACACACACAGCACATTCACATTCATCTGGATTCATTTTACTTTTTTATTCTTTGTGTGTCTACCTGGTTAACTAAAGAGAAGAAGTAAAAAGATGAAGATAGAAAGTCAAATTTAGATCGTTCAGACTGGCGCTTCTACCTAAAACCACAATGTGGGAAGTGAAGATGTAGACCAAGAATGTTTTTTTCATTGTCATTATTTTTTATTTAACATTTATTCAGCCAGGTTAGTTCCACTAAGATTAGGAATCTCTTTTTCTTGACCAGGTCTCCCTTGTAAAAGAGATTCCTATTCTCAATGGGACTAAAGAATATCATTAATAGGAAACAAACTCAACTATAAGATCACAAATTATTTAACCAACCAACAACAGGTATGAACATGGGAGTAAATAACAAGTGTTATTATTTTTATTATTATTTATTTATTGTATTTATCTATAATTTCAAATATGTTATTTGAAAGAATATAGTAGTACTTTATAATGTGGTAATTTATTTTATTAAATTTTTTTTTGCTCTTATATGTATCACCAGAAGCTGTGTGTTTTGTAAAATAGTGGTGTCCTGTAATCCCATGTGGGATGGGCCAGATGTTTGGCATGACACAGAAATAACAATAAACTAACGAAAGAACTAACGAACTAACGAA
>NW_027283211.1:0-37500 GCF_046629955.1 Centroberyx affinis | reverse complement strand
AGAACCACAAAACCAGAATAAGAAATAAGAAATAAAACAGTAAAATTAATTTAAAATAGAAGAATAGAAACAGCTGTAGCTTTGTATGAACATTATGCCACCAACAGTTTCAACAGGTTAAAGACTGTATGGGAGGGAAATGGATTACTTACAAAGATGGATTGACGAGCAATGTGTCAGTTGCTGGAAAAGCTCAACACACACACACACACACATACACACACACACACACACACACACACACACACACCGTATCATTGGATTGGAGATTGGCAGGGAGATCAGGTAAATATTTTATTCATGACGCCCTAAAGCGTCTCATTAACCAGCCAAGCCCCAAAACACAAGACCAAAACACAAGTGAACAGAGGAGAAAGGAGGAGAGAAACACAGCAGGACAGAGGAGAGGAGAGAGAGGAGAGGAGAGGAGAGGAGGAGAGGATGAGAGGAGAGAGAGGAGAGGAGGAGAGGAGAGAGGAGAGGAGAGGAAGAGGAGAGGAGAGGGGGAGAGGGAGGAGGAGAGAAGAGGGGTTGAGGAGAGGAGAGGAGATGAGGAGAGGAAGAGGAGAGGAGAGGGGGAGAGGGAGGAGGAGAGAAGAGGAGTTGGAGAGAGGAGGAGAGGAGATGAGGAGATGAGGAGAGGAAGAGGAGAGGAGTGGACACATGAAACCATGACAAGACACACCACACAAATACCTGACAAAATTGCATGTGAAAGCAACGCTGTTTAGCAGCCGACTGAAGTCCCGGGTGTCGGACTTTCCCACCAGCACTTGAACACAACTCAACAGCTATCACCAAACTCTAATCAACCGATTCTTGGGCCAAGAGCGACCTGTGAAGAGGTTCCAGTTTCAGTAATCACATGACAGTGACTGACCTAACAGATCACTCGTTACTTTATTGGTGTAATATCTATGACAGATTCCCCTCGCCTTCTGCTGCCTTCAAGTCATTTCGGAAATAATCAGATTTACAGCAGAGCGACATGAACGAGCCAAATTTCTGAGCTTCCTGTCAGCACCTGAACGCACCAGAAGACCTACAGACTTTTCAAATCAATGTGTGCAGTCAACTAAATTATCACACAAAGTAAATGACAAATGGCATTCATTTTTCAACAAATAATGTGACATTTATTACTTTTTTCCAATAACAACCCCGACACTGACCACGACACAACACAACACACCCAGTGGGAGGGTTGTGGTCAAAAAAAAACTGACATAAATCTGCTGATTCAAATAAAAGCAGCCTTTAGTATTCACTGGCAATGTCCGAGCCATGAGGAAACACATGAATCATTTTATTTTGAATAGATCATGGGCTTTTCCTGCTGGCTTGAAAAAAATACTCATCATTAAAGTCACAGTGAAACAGGATGTTGGGGGCGGGATCATTCAAAAGTCTAAACCAATGGGAGATCAGTTAGGGGGAGAGAGACAGTTTTCTGTGATGGGAGGGGCGGGACTGTTCAAAAATCTGTGATGTTTTATTGGTTGGAAGTTGTATGTCGCCTCCTGGTACACGATGATGTCACTACCACTAAATATTTTCTGCCTCCAGGAAGTAAAAGTAATGAGATTTTGATATAAAAAATTACAATAAAATACATTTTTGTCACTTTTTTGCCATAAATTGTCAACCCTAGCCCTAACCCTAGGTGAATGGCGTGACCATTTTTAATTTCAGTGTGACTTTAAATTAACTGATCCCACAAAATAACTGATCTGAATATCACACAGAAACCATTAGTTACAGCACATCTCAGATAATAATGTCATATGCCAATGATAGAAAACAGAAACTTCTGCCCATACATGTAACTGGACAAAATAATGGAAACACCTGAAGCAGGGTTCCTACATGTTTTCAATTAAAAAATTCCATACTTTTTCCAGATCTTGATTTGTTTTGAAGATTTTGTCTGGTGTTCAATATGATTTACGCAGACAGACATCTTGCCCCTGCTGACTAGGTCATATCACTGTATAGATGAAGATTGTTCTTCACAGCCACAAATATCAGAATATGTGAGATGATTGGCAGGGTTCCTACACGGTTTCCATTTTAAAATTCCATATTTTTCACAGACCCTATGTTCTTGACCGGATTTGATTTTGGTGGGTATTTGATATAATGCATGCTGACAGCGGCTGGGTAATAAGAGCGTCCCTCTATCTGAACATTATTCTGCACATCAACAAAAACTGTGGACTCAAAGTGGGTCTACAACAACATAAAAGCTAGAATTATGTGTGTATCGGACCTGAACCGCAACATTTTCCATACTTTTCCAGACATTTTTTTTCAAATTCATCCCAAACTATTCAAGACCTGGAAATGATCAAATTCATTTTTAATACTTTTCCAGACTTTCCGGACCTGCGTAGGAACCCTGTGAAGTAGCTGAATACAGGATTTGGACAGCAGGCTGCAGGCGGCTCTGTCAGCTGATCTCTCTCTCTATAGTTTTTACATTTGTTTCCTTTTAGTTTCTCTCAGGAGTTGAGCGGACCACATGCCTCTGCTTCACTCCCCTCTCGCTCTGCTGCAGCCTCAGTCATGTTTCAGTGGCTGCAGAACAGACATCATTAGAGACTTAATGAGAATGTGATTTTGTGTGAAGCAACAACGCGTATGACATCATCATTTGTCTGTTTTATAAGACACAAAGGACTAGAGGTGTTGAAGAAGCTCCTCATCAAACATCTTTGAAACAGCAAAGCTCTGGGTTGAGGACCATGTGTGGCCATTTTTGGGTAACACTTTACAATAAGGGTCACTAAGTTAAGGGTTAGTTAATGCTTAATTAGCATTAACTTACCCTTAATTAACAGTTAACTAATGTGTAATTTACTAATGGTGTTCATGTTAACTAAGGTATTAATTTATACATTATTTAATAGTTTATAAAGATGACTATTAAATAATGTATAAATTAATACCATAGTTAACATGAACACCATTAATAAATGATTAGCAGACACATTAGTTAACTGTTAATTAAGGATTAGTTAATGCTTATTAAGCATTAACTAACCATTAATTAATGTACCCTTATTGTAAAGTGTTACTCTTTTTTTTGTTTTACATTTTTAAACATTTTGAGGCTGAAAAATGTTTGACAGATGCCCAGAACAAGAGAGCGTTCCCTGCTCAAACTCACATTTCTTACTGTTGCTCTCAGGCGGATCTTTATACATTTTACAGCAGAGGAGCTTCTTGCACTAAAGGCACAACTGACTGCTGTTACGATTTAATCTCGGAAAGTTTGAACAATTCATGAGAAACATATTTGAAGAGTTCAAGAAGGATTACAAACTCAGAAAGTGTGGCTGCCTTGCAATTCCAGTTTTTTTTCTATCCGACAGCTTCTCAAACGGCTTCTACTGAATTCAAATTTTACTGTTTATATCAAAGATGTTTTTGAAGACCTTGTTAAAATTAGATTTTGTCTGAGTGATTAAATTTAAAGTTACTGCATTTTCAAAAATCCAGACTAACTCCAGGAAACGCATCACAACTGGACTCAGCCCTGATCGGCTCCCTCACTAAAGAATGACTGAAATCCATCCAATCAGGGTCCAGTTTGCAGCATTTGAACTGGAAAGCCTCCAATTAGCAGGTTTACCTCATTTGAATTAGAGGAGCTGCTGCTGTCGGCCAATCAGAGTCCAGTATTGTGAGAATTTATGCTGCGTTCATGTAATATGGGAAGAACTGATTGGAAAGCCCACATCCTTCTTTTCTTTCTTCTTACACATGTCCTCCTTGTAATTACCACTAGAAGGCTGATGTTTTTTCCCAGTCCGCAGGTCGTATTTACAGTAAATCCCATACATCATGAACGCAGCATTAGTCTTCATGTTCATTCAATTTAACTAATTCAATTAAACTTTTAATGAAACTACATTTATTTACATTATTCTTCATGATGTAGATCCAGTAGATTTGAAAACAAAATCATGACAGCTGAATAATACGGGACCCACATTGGAATCATAAACTTATGCAAACACGAGTTAAAGCTCCATATTCTCCAGAGTTTTATTTTGTGTCTTTCTGTCCATTCAAAGCTGTGTGTGTGGTGTCATGAACCAAAAACACTCTCAATCCATTTCTCCACGTTCATTTTCCAGCATCTCTCTGAGCCTTACCAAGAACAGGCCGTTTCTGTCGCCGTGTCTTTAAGGCTCATTAATATTAACGACCCCTCCGTTCCCATCGGCTAACCGTTTCGAGAGTGAAACGTGAGACTCTGCGGCCCGGCGGCTACAGGTAGGGAAAACTCTCCGGTTAATAAACAATGACAACCGCTCAACCGCTTTGAAAAAAAAACACTTTGTTAGTTTATTATTTCTTACAAAAATGATAATGAGCGAACCTTTGTGACGTCACAAAGTTACGGAAGTCCAAACGGCTCGTTTAGAGGCTCGCTGCACTAATATGGATTGTGTGGATTTAGTTTTGATACTTTCACCATGTTTAGATAGACCATCCAACTCCTTTATCATCACAGAGGCAAGGGGAGTCCTGCTTTACACCGTATGGGACCTTATGGGTGCTCTTTGGACGAAGGGCTTGGACTCCTTCTGTAATGTAGTTCTGCTGTGAGAAGCTGTGGTCCAAAACAAGATGCTTTCACAGATGCTCTCTCCATGTGTTTTCCTCCATCACAGCTTCAGGGAAATGAATTCTTCTTTCCACCTCTGTGATCACATGGACTCATGTTGTGTATGATCTGCCTATAGATACAACAGGTGGCTCATCTTTCTCCCTGCCAGCTGGACACACACATGTAGTCGCTGAAGAACGCAAAAAGCTATCAGAGGACAGACTGAAGCAGAGAAGAAACCACAAGATGTAAACAGTGTCCTTCGCAAAGCACATCAAATGTAAACTTCACCTCTTCTTTGATCCGTGTTGCTTTTATCTTTCCGAGCCGGGAATGATCACACTGCTCAGGCCTGCAGCATCTAGACCAGTGGTTCTCAACGTGGGGTCCGGGGACCACCAGGGGTCCCCAGCAAACTGATGAATTGTTAAACTTCAGCTTTATTTTATTTACAAGAAGTGAACACAGTTAGAGAATGTAGCAGAATGACTGTTCTGATCATAGTTTCTCTGTTATCTCTCTACCTGCAGTACAGACAGTCGTGGGATTCTGGACAAAATCATATCTGACAATAAAAAATATTCTCAGATTTGGGTCTGAGAGACAAAATCTCATCAATTTAGGGTCTGTGGCTCTAATGTGGACTAAATTAGTGTCCTTGATATGGAAAAGAATGAGAGTCACTAATCGAATCTATCAATTCACTGAAAGTACAAAACTGTTGTTCCTTTTTTACTAAGGACTTTCGTTTCACAAACAGCTTCACTTCCTCTCACTGTATTGATCGTGTCACTGCACAATCAATACGTTCTGGATGTGTTGTGTTGTATGTGTTTAGAGTGAGTGTTCTGTACTGTGAACTAATGCGAGCGGTTATGATGGGTGTTGATTTTTTTTCTTCCTGTTCCCCCTCTTCCTATCTTTTTAACAGGTTTATGTAACATGTTATTAACAGATGAAAATTAGCCTGGTGGTTAAATCTGGCATATTTACATTTGGTGTTAAATGTTCATTAATATGCACTGTCCCTTTTAAATGCATAAATCACAAATCACACCATCTGAGCCAGACATTGCCAGTAGCATTCATGCATTTCCGTATGGAAGGGTTGTGTTCTGCTATTTCTTTCTAATTTGCATATGAATATATTTGCTGTGAGAAGCGTTGTGATCAGACCTTTTTTGATTAGACAAGCAAGTAGACCAAATGAACCTGCATCAAATGTGTCGCCAAATGCTTTGGGATTTGACACTTTGAAAGTGGGTGGTCTAAGGGACTTGGGTCCAGGTCCAAGTTATTGTGCAGGGTGAGTGTGTGTGTGTGTGTGTGTGTGTGTGGCAATAGTGGAGGGAATTGTGACTGCATACGTCTCAATAACCTGAATCTTTGCTCAGCCTTTCATAGTCTTTATTCCACTGCTCACTGAGTGGCTGCATCAGGTCTCCTTTAAAGTAAACGAGGCTGGACAGGACCTTCAGCTATCAAACATGTCAAAAAGAAAACAAAATGTCCTGTTTGCATGCCAAAAATAAACTACAATCTACAAACAACAAGGGGCAGTTTCATAAAGATCTGCTATGACCAAATCTTATATGATATCAAACAGAAAACATTCACAAAGTACCAGGTTTCATCTGATGCATCACATGATAAACCGACAGGAACTCGTAATCACCAATGAGGTCTAACATTACATTTCTTTGAATTAACACTCTGCTACATGAGCTGAGGAGAACTGAGCAGAGAGGAACTGAACGGAACCACAAACCAGAACAAAACAAGCAGAAACAAAAGGAAGAAAGGAGAAGAGAACAAAGTAGAACAAAACAGAACAGAACAGAACACAGTAGAGTAGACCAGAACATTATTCACCAAACAGAACAGAAAAGACTAGATCACAAGTCCTGTGATGGACTGCTGACCTGTCCTGAGTGTTTCCCTGTGTTTTGCCCGGTGCATGCTGGGAAAAGGCTCCAGCCCATCGTGACCCTGAGTAAGAATACGCGGGTAAAGAAAATGAACGAATGAATGAGAACGTAGCAGAGGAGGAAACCGGCCAGAAGAGAGAAGAAAGAGAGAGCGGAGGGAAGCAGGAGGAGAGAGAGAGAGAGAGAAGAGGAGAACACGCTAAACACAGACGGACGTTTCTCAGCTGTTTTGACAAGCTGAGATCGATCTTTTGTCAGGAAGCGACTTCTCACTCCCGACCGTCTGGACGAGGGGAACTGAATTCTTCACCTGAGCTATTCCTCATCTGAGAGAGCAGTAAAAAATAACAACTGACCGGCTCTGTGTCTGTAGGAATCAATATATCTTGTTTTGTGTTTCGGCAGCTCTTTGTTTCTTAAAATAACAGCCTGACGCCGCCGATGAGCCTCAATCTCTCACAACATTAAGAGGATGACATCAGAGCGAGGCTGCGGCGGGCCGGGGAGACATTTTTCATTAACAGTGATTTGTGCAGGTGAGATAAAAAAACAAAAAAAAACAACAAACAGCAAAAAACTAAGCAGCTTATAAATCATCTCACCTCAAAACAAACAAAATAACCAGAAAATGAAATAAAGAGTTTGATGAAAAAGGAATACATGGATTTTTTTTATTTACCAAGTCCCTTCCTGTTATATTCTAAAGGGGGAAATGCACAGGAAGTGTCTGAAGCCCAACAGAGCTGGAAGCATCAAGTGCCTCGTCAAACCACTTCACCTTCATATTCCACTAGTTAACAACATTAGTTAACAACAGTTAACTAATGTGTAATTTACTAATGGTGTTCATGTTAACTAAGGTATTAATTTATAAATTATTTAATAGTTTTTAAAGATGACTATTAAATAATGTATAAATTAATACCTTAGTTAACATGAACACCATTAGTAAATGATTACCAGACACATTAGTTAACTGTTAATTAAGGGTTAGTTAATGCTTAATAAGCATTAACTAACCCTTAATTAACAGTTAACTTAGTGACCCTTATTGTAAAGTGTTATTGTATATATAGTTACAAATATCTGTTTTTTGGAGTGTGTTTGTCTTATGTGTAATTGAACAACCTGTGAGGATTGGCATTTATTTTATGATTTTACAAGTCGGTACACCAGAAAACATCCAAAATCAACAATAGGGATGGGATGATATATTTATCTCACGATACGAATATCGATACTTGATCTGAGGTTCAGGATCAATACAACCAGGATACGATGTGATCAATAAAAGTTCAGTCTGACTGTGCAGAACTTTGTTTATTTCTGAGATGCAAATCTTTCTAGCGATGCCATTGGCTGCTAGAATGGAAACAGCAATTTAAAATGTCAATACAAAAGGACAATAATAATAATTTGATGATGCGTATTGTCACATTTTTGTATTGCGATATATTGAATTTTGATATATCATCCCATAAGTGTCACATCCAGTGTGTCTGGGCCTTGAACGTTTTCCCCCAGACACAAACTACATGTCGGCCTTTCACCAGAGGGGTCAGAGGTCACGGAGGGGCAGACGGGGTCGAGCTGTGAACCCTCCGGTTTATTTGACGGCCCGTCTAACTGCCGGGTCCCTCCTGCCCTCGGGACGGGAAACAACAGAGCCAGAACAACAACGGAGCGGAGCAGACGAGAGAGGACGAGATGAAAGGATGCGTGGGAGGAAAGACTGAAACCAGAACGAGTGAAAACACAGAGAGACAATTACCGCTAAAACTCACCTCCGATGATCGTCCTCACTCGAGACTCGCGGTGAAGATCTGATTCACAGAGACAAAAGGGCTCGGCGGGTCAGGGAAATTGGTTTACCACAGTTATCAGCTGAACTGTAATCAAAGTGAAGAATTTCTTTGCCTTGTCTGGAGTGCTGGGATGAAAAATGGCTCCCTGACAGAAGATTGTTAACACGCTGCCAAAGTATCAGTGAGAAATCCTTTCATCTTATCCCGGCTGATCTGCTCTGCTCTGCTCTGTACAGCAGCTACACTCTGAGTTATTCTGCTCCGGTCACGGTGGCCCGGTGGTTAGAGAGTCCGTCCCACAGCAGGACGGATAGGGGTTTGATCCCCCAACATGTGCCCACAACGGACTCATGTCCACTCAAAATGTCCTTGAGCAAAACACCGAACCCTTACCTGCTCATTGTCAGTTGTTCTGGACAGTAGAATCAGCTGAATGCCTAAATTGTAAATGTAAAATACAAAGCCGAGGTATATTTACAGCTAATCCTGTTGGTCCACTACTGGACTCAGATTTTCCAAGCTGAGCCAAGGATTTAAACTGGTGTCCTTCAGATCTCAAGCCCGTTCCTTCTCTCTGCTACTGTCCTATAATTGTCAATGCTTACAGTAATAAGAAAATCAAAGGGGGAATCTAAGGGGAAATCAAGCTCTGCAGCTTGGAAGACTGTAAGCTAAGGTGTGTACCATGTAAACACGACATTCTGGGTGTGAATCCGGCCCAGGACCTTTGTCATCCCCCTCTCTTTCACAATCTTTCCTGTCTCTCTCTCTACTTGGAACTGTCTGATAAAGGCAAAAATGCCCCCGAAAAGGCAGGCTCAGAAAGAAGTCTTTGCATTGTTCATCAGCTGCCTTTAGAGCACCTGTATAGTTATTTATTTATTTTAAGTCACATAAATAGTAAGAGCAGAGTCAACCTCCACTATGTGGGCCAAAGATATTTAAATCTCGACTTTCTAAGGCATACACTGCTTCATACTGAGTGTTTTTATCAGTTTAACTGAGGAAGAGAGAGCAGCATTAGCTCTGCAGCGTGTGGCTGCAGTCTGAACATCTGGACGGCCAATGAGCAGCTTCAAGTGCTGCCAGCAGCTCGGCTTAATCACTGTGCTCATAATCACAGTAAATAACACCCTCTTGGGTATTATTGCTTGAGTAAATTGTATTGTATTGTCATTTTCCTCCCATTGTTGTTGTTTGAGCGTTGTGTTTGCAAGATGCAATTATGAAAAATTATCAGTAAGGAGCTGAGTGCGGCCCCGAGGAAAACGGCCATTAGGACGAACGCTGCCTGCTGTTTAGCTGTTACTGAAACGCTTAATGCTAAGGAAGCAGATCTCAACTCAAATATATCATTCTCAAATTAATTTTGATAGCATAGTATAATGGCTGTAGGAAAATGAGACCATCAAAACTGGTTTATGTTGTTTTCCATGTGTTTACTGTGTGGACGCCGTTTCGTTCCACAGCTGTTGCGCAAAAAACTGCTTTGCTAGCTCAAACTAGCTGCTAGTACAATATTCGCCAGCAAAAAAAAAAAATATTTATATATTTTTTTATATATTTATAGATTAGCCACTGCAGTTGCAAAGCTATATCAAGGAGAAAAATAATGAGATAATGAGGTAAATATTGGAATTTTGGGCCCACAGTGAAATCGATTGGCTATAAAACACTTGGATACTGCAGCAGAGCTGTTTGGAGGAAGCTGATGGATGTTTTATGTGTTTTTTGGAGCTGTAAAAAGATGGCTCCATTAACTTCAGTAGTTTTGACTGACTACATTTTCATTTTGGGGTGAACTGTTCCTTTAATGTTTAGTCTTCTGCTATATACGTAGTATGCATTGCCTGCACTATATATTAACATTTTGTCCTATACTTATGACTTATAAACTGTTGATCCTGTATTGTCTACCTGTCTTGTTACTTATGAGCATCAGGTAACCCAGTGTTTCTTAAAGTGTGTGGCACGCCCCCCTGGGGGGGCACAGAGGCATGACGGGGGGGCGCGAGTGACTGGGGGGGAAGATGTAGTGCGGAGCTAATGTTTTGACGTGGGAATCTTTTTCACGGCGGAACAATAAACAAACGGTGCTTTCACGTTAGCATTCAGACAGAGAGTCTGTTTGCCTGATATCAGACAGAATTGTCAACTCGTTTCACTCCATTTGGAGAAGGCGGATTCAAAGGTCTGGACCCAGGCAAAGAGTCTGTAGGTTTAAGGAATGGAGAGATATTTGACAGGGACGAAAAGAAAAACAGGCGATGCTGCCGAGACAAACAAGACAAAGTGCGACAATAATCAACCAAAAACCAAGTCAAGAAAATATGACGAAGCCTATCTTGCTCTTGGGTTCACAGTGAATGTGGTGGGAGATGAGGAGAGACCAGTGTGTATTTTATGTCTGAAAACTCTGGCAGCTGACAGTATGAAACCCAACAAATTAAGAAGATACTTAGAGACAGACATACAAATTGACTTGCTCATCTTTCTTGCCAAATATCTGCATTTGTTGGTTTTTTATAGTTATCGTTCTAGCAAGTGATTGCAAATTTTATTTTATTTTTCTCTATTTTTGAAAAAGCACACAGACTGAATCTAGTGACAAATGTCACAAAAAGTGGTTTGATAAAGTTGAAGTGGAAGTTGCTTTTTTTATTTGCACAACATAAATTACTGAAAGAAAGGTGAAAGAAATGTTCATGATCTTGATGTTATTTCAATAAAGTTAAACTTGGCCCATTTTGTCACCATTTTGTTGGGGCGGGGGGCATGAAAATTTGTCTTCCTCCAAAGGGGGTCATGACAGAAAAAGTTTGAGAACCACTGAGTTAACCAGACCATGTTCCCTGTGCACCTGACACACTCTGCAAATTCAAGCTGTTCTGGTTCTATAGACAACATGCAACACACTCACCAGATGACAACATTCAGTTAAATTTTCAGTGCAGTCAGTCTGATGATTAATCTCAGAAAGTAAAGTGTGCAACACACTCAGCATAGGAGAGCATATAAAACAAAATCATTCCTGAGTGCAACACTCTCTCTCTCTCTCACACACACACACACACACACACACACACACACACACACACACGCACACAAAAATCTATTAGTTTCACTGCTGGAGATGAGGTTTGACAGAGCGAAGATGGTTTAAACAGGATGACTTCAATATGTTATAATGAAAAAACAATAAAAACAAAAAAAGAGGGGGTGCGGGCCCCGAGGAAAACAGATTGGGAGCCATTAGCACCTCCATCGCCCGCTGGCTGTGCTGAGCCTGCAGGGCCGAGCGGCACACAACACCGTATTAAAAAACCATCTTCGCCCCCTACAGATACCACCGTCTCTAATGCTTTGACTGCTAATACAGCTAGCATAGCCCCAGGCACACACTGGGTGACTGGGGGCTGAAATATAAGGCTGTGTGTGTGAATGGCAAGCAGAAATGTTTAAAACATATGGAATTAGTCCCAAAAAATGTATGGAATATTTATTTTCTGTGTATATGATGTGTGTGTGCATGTGTGTCTGTATCTGGGTGTGTTTTCTCATTTGATTTAGTTTATGCTGCAGTTTGTGTCGCACATGTTGAGGTGTCTGGTCAGTTAAATCAAGCGAACCTGAAGTTCACAGTACAGATATTACCGCAGGAGCATTTCTCAAACTTTTTTCTGCCGGCGGAGTCTCATGCTCAGCCGATTTTACCGGGCCGATCTCGTCTCTTTGCCTCATTTGACAGCGTTTCCCATCTGCCATCACTGCTGCAGTCACCCAAATGCCAACATTAGCTCAAAGCTGTCAGAGGAACTGAGGAAAGGCTGGGAGACGTTCACACTGCGGAGGGAAGATTGAAAAACGTCCCCGGCTCTTCAGTCAGAGTCTCTCCTCATCTCCCATCGTCTCTTCCAGAAGAAACTCACTAAATCAGAACGATTTTCTCTCCGTAAAAGCATTTCTCTCGTTTAAAAAAAAACGCCCTCCATCACTCTCCTTAGTACGGAGCCCGGGAGCGGCCATTGGGAGAGAAAAAAAGTTATATTGAGTCCACGATTTACTGTAACGTGCGCACTTTTTAGTCCATTCGTGCGCACGAGATACAATTAGTTCCCTCGATTTCGTTAAACTGTGTATCTTAGGAAAAAATGCAACTTAAAAGGAACATTTTAGGTATTGCAGATAGGCCTAGTAAGGATTTGGTATGTTAATATCCATTGTCTGTTTACACTGAATAGGCAAATCCCCCAAATATTGCAACATATTTAGCCACTTAACCTTCAGGCCATGTAAACACAATCAGGTGCTGCAACACACCCAGGACAGGCCACTTTAAACATAATCACCAATATGTGCTCTGACTCTTTAGCGCATGTATTATATATCGAGAGCACGATATCACTATTTCGAGGACACGTTTTGGCAATTCATGCGCATGAAAAAAGAAAACGAGAGCTCGAATTATATATCGTACGCACGTTACAGTAAATCGTGGCCACGACATAAATTATTTTTCTCCCGATGGCCACTCCCGGGCTCCGTACCTTAGCACTTACTTCAATTTCTTTTTTTTCTCGAGCTCTTCTGTCACAGGTATTTTATCATTGCTCTGTGACCTTTGACCCTTGGCCATCTTGTAATGTTGATGATCTGGGAACTGAAGCTTACTCTACTGTTGACCTCATTGTAAGTCACTGTGGATAACAGCAGCAGCTAAATGGCTAAAATGTAAATGTGTTATAAACCATTCTTAGAAGCTTCCTGCATATGGCTGCAAATCTCAACTCAGGATCTCACTGTCCAATAGAACAGCGGTTCTCAACTCTGGTCCTCAAGACCCACTGTGAAATCGGTAAGTGTTTCTGTAGACTTTGCTTGAGGGAATTACCCACAGTTCATAGCGTTTGTGACGTTAATATTCATGTATGTGGAAAATGTCTGCCAATACACCTGATACAAAAGAAAAATATATATAATTAAGGAGAAATAACCACAAAAAAACAATTAACAAGAACTTAGAGAGAAACAAAGTTTAAAAGAGAAAACACTGCAACATTAAAACAGAATAAACAGCTCATTTGAGAAAAAAGACAGTTAAGTTTTCCTAAATGCTTGAGAAGGATGTTAGATACTGCTAATATAAGCAGCTGTAATATAGCCTTTATGTGCTTATTTGTGCTCATTAAGCTTTCTAACCTCTAGTAGAATGAAGAGTATTTTCTACATCCATTAGCACAGTATAAACTTTGCAATGTTACAAAACATTTACCTAGGGCTATTTAACATTATTCATCAACATTTTTTTCATTTTAGCTTAATAATGCTGTTTAGACAAAAGCGCAAACAAAGAGTAAATTACAAATTGATTAATTGACGGGAGATAGTGATGTCTGACGTCGTCAAGGCAACACGTGATGTCACTAAGTGCCGTCCCATTCCTCCTGTACCATTTGGAGCCTCATGACTTCTCACACTCAGGCTCTACAGCTGTGCACACAGGTGACGTCAATTAAGTCTGTGAGGCTCAGGGCCCGGTCTGTAGGGGGGACTCTGGGATTGGGCCCCAGTCTCTGATTGGCTCTTCTGAGCAGCAGGCGATCCAATAGACTTTAATGAGGCTCAGACTGATGAAGATAACGAGGAGTAGAGCTTAAAGGAGAAGTGCAGTACAATATCATCCCATTCCAAACTATACTATACTATACTATACTATACTATACTATACTACACTACACTATACTATGACATACAATACTATACTATACTATACTATACTATACTATACTATACTACACTACACTATACTATGACATACAATACTATACTATACTATACTATACTATGACATACTATACAATACTATACTATGACATACTATACAATACTATACTATACTATACTATACTATGACATACTCTACTATACTAAACTATACTATACGATACTATGAAATACAATACTATATTATACTATACTATACTACACTATACTATACATACTATACTGTACTATACTACACTATGACATATAATACTGTACTATACAATACTATACTACACAATGACATACAATACCATGACATACTATACTACACTATGACATATAATACTGTACTATACAATACTATACTACACAATGACATACAATACTATACTATACTACACTATGACATAATACTGTACTATACAATACTATACTACAATATGACATACAACACTATACTATACTATACTACACTATGACATACAATACTATGACATACTATACTGTACTATACTACACTATGACATATAATACTATACTATACAATACTATACTACAATATGACATACAACACTATACTATACTATACTACACTATGACATACAACACTATACTATACTATACTATACTACACTATGACATACAATACTATACTATACAATACAATACTATACTATACTATACTACACTATGACATACAATACTATGACATACAGTACAATACTATACCATACTATACTTTAACTTACTGTACTATGATAAATATATCCTGCTATACTATACAATATACTAAATATACTATGCTATACTTTTTCATATTATACTACACACACTATACTGTACCATATTGTACAATGCCATACTGTACTGTACTATATTGTACCATACTTTACAATACTATATTGTATATAGTATTTATTAGTATTTATTATACTATAGTGTTACTGTACCATACTATAGTATACAATACAATATGATACAATACTATTGCAAGACTACTACTCATACACAACAACAGACAACACACTGCTAAATAACAACATGCACAGTTTTACTGCACATATGGAGATGAGAGTTTCAGCAGCACAGAGGCAGCTTCCCCTTTAAGGCTGTGGTACCTGTATACTGCAGTGCAGGGGCAGCTGGATCAAATAAGAGGAGTGTGAGGGTGTGAATTTACAGATAAAAGTGCTTATAGGTGAGAGAAAGCAGCCAACTCTGCAAGCCCTTTTCAAATGAGCTGGCAGACCTCAGAGAGAGAGAGAGAAGAAGGAGAGAGAGAGAGATAGAAGGAGAGAGAGAGAGAGAGAGAGAGAGAGAGAGAGAGAGAGAGAGAGAGAGAGAGAGAGAGACAGACAGAAAGACAGAGAGAGAGATGTAAATATCATGAGGTTATAATTTAACCAGGTCTGACTTTCCCAAAATCAGTTCAGAGTGGAGGGAAGATGACCTTGGTGTAAAAGCGCTTTTGGGAAACCCAGAAAAACTCCACAAGTTAAATATTAAATCATGATAATGTGATTCTTTATTTTATCCCTTTAGGGAAATTGTCCCCCCCCCCCCCGCCTCCCTGCACAGAGAGGTCAGAGGTCAGCTCCAGCAGCACCCTGCAGCTGGGAGGAGTTCAGTGTTTTGCTCAAGGACACTTCAGCAGGACGGGGGATTGCTGTCATGGTGGACTGAACCCAGGTCCAGATCCAGCTGAAGGTAAGGCCCATTATTAATAGGATGCTATTATCTCATATTGCGCCTTCTTTGTTTTGACTGTGCTTTGTAGTCTATACACACACACACACACACACACACACAGAAGAGAAAGGAGAAATTCATGAATTCAGTTTAAATTGGATTTTCATGAGAGACAGCTCCAGTGCTAAAAGATTCAGTGTTGTAGATTTTCTCCGCGTTCTTTTGAACCACAAAGACTGCAGTGAAAACAAGATGAAGACTTTCCACACACACACACACACACACACACACACAAACCCCGCCTTTTAAAAAATACATGTCGGTCTCTGTATGACAGGCGTGTGGTTTCAACAGTTAGCCGACTAAACCGAGCACAAGTAAACTGAACCGAGAGACACATTACACTTCACCTGCAGAGAAACCAAACTATGCAATGCATTTACTAATCCAAGGTGAGCATTCATACAGAAGCCCGATTCAAGCGTCAAGTTACGTGTGCAAAAACACGTTAAACAATCAAATTAACGTTCATCCCATTGGACTGAATGGTCATTTTAGGGTGTGATGTCAAACAAAACTGAAACTTTCAAATAATATTCCTTAAAATGTTTCACACCTCATTTTGTCAGAGTTTTTAAATAAAATGTGCTCGTCATCATCAGTTCAGACAGCAGAATTGTGCGTCATGATTTCTCCCAAAATCACCAAATCACCACCATATGATTCCAATGGAAGACAATAAACCATAATATTGAATTATGGCCCATAGGACATGAGACGACACCAAACACAGCTGAAGTCTCCTCCACTGCCCTGGACCTCCACTCAGGCTCATTCATATATTTCCCAATATGAATAACTGAATCCCGGCTCACTCATTTATAAATTCAGGTGAGATGAGATTTTTTCGTAGCTGGAGAAAATCACTAGTCCTGTCTGGAGAGCGTTAGTATTACTAGAGGAGATTTGGTTAGGTAGTTTTTCACTGGAGTGACTCTGTTACTGATCAACTTTATGGTCCCCAGTGGAGTAGTAATTACCAGGAAAATAAGATGTACTGTTCTTCAGCAAAATCTATTTATTTATTTTATTTGTTGGTTTATTTAACAGGGACAGTGCACATTAATAAATATTGCTGTAAATATGCCAGAGTTAGCCAAGAGGCTATTTTTCATCTGTAGTCCCTGGACAGATGTTACAGAGTCACCCTAAAAACAGAATATAATATATAATGTAATAAAATATAAGATTAAAATTAAAAAGTTATTGAGATCATTCATAAGCATGCAGAAGAATAATAAAAAGAAAAGAGAATATTAATGTTAATCACACTCATAAAAAGCATGCACAGTGTATAAAATACATAAATCAGTCTGACACAATAAAAGCAAAACCACGATAAGACATGCATGCAGGTACAGTTCCAATGATTCATAAATTATACATGATAGATGTGTTGTGGAATCTGACAGGAGTCACGCGCCCCTCAGTATGGGAGTAATGAACTCACAGGCCATGCTGTCCGGATTGTTCAAATCAACGACAATGTAATGTAATGTAATAAATTAGCCTGATATTCAGACTGAATGGCCATTTCGTTACCACTCCATTATTCAGTCTGAGATTGCCTCCATGTTAGCCGTTTTCTGTGTGTGTGTGTGTGTGTGTGTGTGTGTGTTTTCTGTGTGTGTGTGTGTGTGCTCTGACGTTATTTCAGTCACACTGATGCTCTGTGTATTTACTAACTTCACCATGAATGTCGGTCGTTTTTGACAAAAATATCGCCTTTGCAAAGGCTCTGATTGGCTCGATCAAGCTAGAAATCGCCTTTGACTAGAGCAGTGGTTCTCAACGTGGGGTCCGGAGACCACCAGGGGTCCTTGAGGGGGTTCCAGAGGGTCCCAAGCAAATTGATGAATTGCTAAACTTCAGCTTTATTTAATTTATAAGAAGTTAACACAATTAGAGAATGTAGAAGAATGACTGTTTTGATCATAGTTTCTCTGTTATCTCTCCACCTACAATACAGATAGTCATGGAATTCTGTACAAAATCATATCTAACAATAAGAATATTCTTAGATTTGGGTCTGAGAGACAAAATCTCATCAAATGGGGGTCTGTGGCTCTAATGTGGACTAAATTAGGGTCCTTGATATGAAAAAGGCTGAGAATCACTGGACTAGAGCAACACCAGACTCTCTGAATCGATCATAAAAATCTGAAGAGTGGGCTCAGGGCTCGGGTTCAGGAGTCTGGAACCAGGCTGGTAATAAATGACATTGCCAATGTTGTCATGTGACACCGCTCCAGTCCGGACAGGCTTATGTTCATTCCTGCCGTGATCCTGGAGGTAAAAACTACTGATCAGGAGACTCCTCTGGTAATACTAATGCTTTCTGGAGAGAGGGACATCTGGGGACGAAGCACCAAATCCGGGGACTGTCCCAGGACAGTGGGGACTCTGGAGGAATCACAACATGAGGAGAGAAGCAGGAGACATCGACACCACTGACAGGAAACAAAATATGATTTACTTACACAAATGTGATTATTCAAGTTGGTTTGATAGCGACCATAAAACAGAATTCATGAATAAAACTCCCACAGTCGTAGTCTGTTGAGTCTGGATTTGTTTAAACGAGCGGCTCTCTCTCCCACAGCAGCCACACTGCTCAGCACATTACCGTATCCACAAAACTCTATTTGAAGAAATGGGATCACACGGCAATTATTTTTCAAAATGATGAATGTGTCATTCCAAAACTCTACATATCTGTTACCTGATGTGTTCAAGATATACAGTTACATCCTAGAAAATGCTACTATTTTGCAAGTGCCCAAGATAGTTAATGTCAGCAGTAATATCCAGTAGTGAGTTTTACTTTCATGCCATCGATCATTTTGTCAGATTAATCTCCCGTTTTTCTGAATGCTGGATATCTTATAAACAAACAAACAGAGGGCTACATCTGGCTGTGTAATGACCAAATCTTCAGTAGTTGCTGTTTGATGGAGCGACTGTATCAAAGAAGAAAAAACTAAATCCAAGGCACTGTTGATAGAAAAAGCCTTTATTATTCCATCACCTGTTTGTCTTTTGAACCTTTTTCTATCAACACTGCCTAGGTTTTCCTTTTTCTTCTTTGACGCAAAATATCTGATTTTATTGAATGGACCTCTTCAAACACAATTTATTTTAATCGTATTTCCAAGGAGGACAGAATGTCTTCGGCTTTGTGAAGCAGATTCGTCTTTGTCCTTTTCTTCTAAACGGAGTTTAAACGGAGCGCCGGTGCTGAATAGGAGGCAGACTCTGTGAACATAGTAATCGTAGCCGTGGGTGAATTTCTTAGGGGTGTGAGTACATTTCCTATTAGCAGAGCAGCTATGACAGCAGGGCTGCTGCTGCTGCTGCTGCTGCTGTGGCTTTCTTTTTAGGAGGAGAAAAAAGGAGAGAATAGGAAGTACGGGGAGAGGAGAGGAAGAGAGGGAGGGCGGGAAGATAAAAGCCTGGAGATTGGAAGAGGAAGATGAGAGGAGAGAGGAGGAGAGAAAAGAGGCGGATATTGAGACAGTAGGGCCACGCATGGTGAGTCTAGCCTGGAGACACACACACACACACACGCACACACACACACACTTTCTTTCTCTTCCACACAGATATATACAAAGAAACACAAAAATACACAATACAAATACTCACACTCTAACTAAGATTCTCTCTCTCTCTCTCTCTCTCTCTCTCTCTCTCTCTCACACACACACACACACACACACACACCATGCAGTCATGGCTGAGCTAACAAAGGGACTAGCCTGGGTCTTCAGCTCTCAGGAGATGAACTGGAGCTGATAAATTTAGCATCAACACAACTCCCCTAGGGCCACACACACACACACACACACACACACACACACACACACACACACACACACACACACTACCACCATCCTGTGTGTGTGTGTGTGTGTGTGTGTTTGTAAAAGCCAGAGTTTGCTTAAGTAGGGCTGCAAGACTTGGGTGTCACATGCATCCATTCTCTTGTCCCATGTGTGTGTGTGTGTGTGTGTGTGTGTGTGTGTGTGTGTGTGTGTGTGTGTGTGTGTGTGTGTAAAAACCATAACGTTGTGACTTGGCAATAGTAGTTGCTGTAATACATCATGACCCATATGTGACTGTACAGGACAGGAGAGAGAGATGGACAAAGGAAGAAGGAAGGATGGATGGATGGATGGATGGATGGATGGATGGGACGAAGAATGGATGAGAGGAAAGGAGAGAGGAGAGAAAGAAATCGAGGAAAAGAGGAGAGACGGAATGAAGGAGAGGGAAGGAGAGAGGAGAGAGTAAGGAAAGGAAAGACAAAGAGACGGAGAGAAGAACAGAGAGGAGGCAGACATGGAGGGAGAGAAAAAGAGAGGAAGGGAGGGAGGACGATGGGGAAGGAGGGAGAGGAGGAGGGAGGACAGGAGAAAGAAGGGGAGGGGAAAAGAGAAGGAGGAGAGAGGAATGGAGGACATTGCATCTCTCTTGTCTCAGGAAACCTGCTGGTTCCAGGCTGGTCAGAGCCTGGTTTCACAGCCAGAACAGGCAGGAGCAGGGCCGGATTAACCAACCACAGGGCCCCTGGGCCACATGGGTCCTATCCCCCCCCCCCCTCTCGATACACACCCACACACAGTAACTCAACATACCAGCCTGTTCACAAACAATACAAACGTAAACCTTTTACAGGTTCAAAGTGACCTGAAACTCAGCCTTAGCTTTTACAAACTGCCATTCCTTCTATCTAGAACTCATTCAGTTTTAGAGCGATAACATTTTGTCCAACCCCAAGACAAGCTTTAGGTTTATGTGGTGGGGCTTCTCTTTGTTTACATTGGTGGGAATGAAGCACCAAAAAAAAAAAAAAGTAACCCTTTCTATGAAGCCTGTGTCTATAATACATTATAATCATTACTCATAATCTGTTATAAAGCTTTTTCATTTAAGTGGTAATGAACAAGCTTTATAACAGATTGTAAGTAATGTGTTTATAATGTTATAAAACATTATAACTGTCTATGCATGATTATAACTATACTTATAATATATATTATAACTTGTAATGCATTATGATGGCGTTATAAGTATGATTATAATGTATTATAGACACTGGCTTCATAGAAAGTGTTAACAAAAAAACGTTGAAATTCAATGAAAAGGTTTGACTATGTCTGTACCTAGACCCCCTGCCCCACCAGTATATAAATAGTCTCTGTATCTTAGTTGGATGATATTCACTAAATGCATTGCTCATAAACATACAATCAATAATGGCAGTTTAATAATTGTGGTTGGGGCCTCCATAAAGAAATAATGTTTTGGGCCCCCAATGTCATTAGAGGTTGTGACTTGGGCCCCATAATCATTCTTAACTGTGGCCTATGGACCTGAGGCAGGTCAGTGCGTGTCAGGGTTGATTTTTGAAATTAGTGAAATGTTGCAAAATGCATTGGACACGGATGCAGGCTAACGCCATCGTCTCTGACTGTTCCTGCCCCAAACTTACTAACCTTTAAAGGAATAGTTCATCCCAAAATAAAAATGCTCAGTCCAAAGTCATTATCACTACCCACACTATCCCTCATGTCAGTCAGAAGCCAAACACAGCCAGTTCCAAACTACTGAAGTTAAAGGGGACCATCTTTCCACACTACCTTTTTATTACCTTGTACTTGACACATACTTGACTTCCTTGGCATTGTCCGCCGATTGCTGCTGTGGCACCTGAATTTCCCCAAGGGAATCAATAAAGTGCTATCTTATTCTTCTGCTTCTTGTAAGGTGTGTAAGCTACTGCTGACAATGACCCTGATGACACGTTGGTCATTTTAAATACTATATTGCCATGCAAAATAAAGACATTTTAATTTTGCACAAACCCTACAGTGTGCCTTGGATCGTTTTTTGAAGGAGACTTGCTTTTTATATTTTTTATTGAGACCATATTCCACTCTTGCAATGAGCCCTTCACAAGATGGAATAAACAAGGAAGAAAACGGTTTGCTTCTCCAGAGGCTCGTCTGAACAAACTCTTCCCTGGGTAAATACAAGCCGCTCAGCTCGGCCCCATGGGTACTCCTCCATGTTGAAGTGGGTGGGATTAAAAGGAAACAAGAGAGAAACAGGGTGAGAGAGGGAGAGAAGTAGAGGGGAAGAGCAAGGGTAAAAGAGAGAGAGAGAGAAGTCAAGAGAGGTACAAAGAAAGCGGGAGAAAGGAAGAGCGATGGAGCGAGGTAAAGAAGGAAATGAGTTGGGAACAGAGAGGGAGAGAGGTTGAATGACAGAAGGAGAGAGAGGGACAGAAGCAAAGAGGGAGAGTTAGAAAGAAAGGAGGAGAGAAGACGAGAGAGGAGGGGAGAAGGGGGGAGGGCGAGAGACAAAGGTAGAAAGAAAGTATAGAGTATAGAGAAACTTCACGAGCGAGAGAGAGAGGGAGAGATAGAAGTGGGAAGAGGGAAAAAGAGAGAGAGAGCAAAGAGAGGACGAGTGAGGTAGGAGGGAAAGAGAGGAAGAGAGGGAGACCGAAAGAGGTAAAGAGGGAAAGGTAGAACAGGAGGGAGAAAGAAAGGGAGGGGTGGAAAGAAAGAGATAAAGAGAGAGGCAGAAAGAGGGATAGAGAGAGGTAGACAACGAGGCAGAGAGAGAGAGAGAGAGACTGAGCTGAAACAAAGCAACAGGTCAGCTCTTAACTATGTTTTCACAGCAAATGTCCACTAAGTATCGCCCAACACACAACAATACTTCTTGTGTGTGTGTGTGTGTGTGTGTGTGTGTGTGTGTGTGTGTGTGCTGATAATAATGCTAGTAATTGTATCTGTAAGTGTGTGTGTGTCTGTCATAATAACAATAGGTGTTTTGTGTTTTGACACAACTATAAAAATGCTAATTGTGTGTGTGTGTGTGTGTGTGTGTGTGTGTGTGTGTGTGTGTATGTGTGTGCAGGTAGGTTTGTGTGTGTGTGTGTGTGTGTGTGTGTGTGTGTGTGCAGGTAGGTTTGTGTGTGTGTGTGTGTTTTGACACAGCCATGATAATCCCCTTATTAATGTTTCTGATGGATCCCACACCTCTTCCTCCTCCTCTTTTCTGGTTTTCTCGTTGAATTTTTCTCTCTGATTTGTGCACCAACATCCCCCCCCCCCCCCCCCCTTCTCCCTCCAGGTTGTATCTGCTTGTTAATTAGACTGATAATGGCTCTGCTATCTGCCACCTGCCAAACAAACACACTTCCATACTCTCTATCTCTCTGTCTCAATCTCTCTTTATCTCTCTCTCTCTTTGTCTATCTATCTGTGTGTCCCAGGTGGGGGGGGTGATATATAATGGAGGGGGTGGGGTGGGGTGGTGTTTCATTGCAGGTGTAAAAACAAATTATAAACAACAAATGCATGCTGTACATACACACAGTTAACTACACAGAACAAGTGAAACCTAGCTTAGCGCTAATTACATGCACGCCAGCTGTGTTTTGGCAAATGAAAACCAATTAGATTTGTTCATTAACAGTGACAAACCAAATCAAATCAAAATGTAATGACTCACTACTAAACGTTACTGCTAGCATATAGTTAGCAAGGTCTAGGGTACTGTGCTAACGCTACTTCCTCAACAAAGGATCAAAGGAAAAATCAATCTCAGATCCTCTCACACTGTTACACAGTGTATCATCAATCTGTGATCTGCTCAATGCATTCCAGGAGTTATTTTGTGAAGAAGTGTTGGAGTTTACTTTTACTCAAAGCCAGGTGATGTCACCAGCTTTTGTATTTTATAGAAGGTGACATCACCTGGAACAAAGATCAGCCAATAGCAGACGGCCAGTTCAGTACCCTGCTTTTCAGCATTGGATGTCAGGCTTCACCACAGATTTGAGTGGGTTTAGTTAGTTAGTCTTTAACTGAAATAGTAACTTTCAGATTCAGATTGTGTCACTTTATTTCCACTAGAACACACTGATGATCCTGTTGAGACAAGAATCCTGATGGAGGAAACAAGAAAAAGAAAAAACCAGTCAGAACTTTTGACAGATGTATTTTTGTGTTGTACCCATTTTTGTTTTTGAACCACCAGGTACCTGTATGGTGTTGTTAAGGTTGCGGCTTTTTCAGTATTGGTTTTATTTGTTGTTTTTCAGTTTTGGTTATTTTGATGTTTATTTTTCAGTTTGTACACCTTGTGAACACCTGTTCAGTTTTTTGTTTGGACATGTCATTGTGATTTGAGGGCATTTTTGGCTGGGTTTAGTTTGGATGGATTTTTCATGTTGAAGTTGAGGTATGAAGTATTGTCATGTTGTTGGTTCTTTATTTGTCACTCACCTTGTCTTACCTTGTCTGAAGCCTTACCTTGCTGCTGCCTGGTGGGATTTGATCCCAGGCCTTCAGACCCACATGTGACTCCAGAATCGAGGGTCTTACCGCTACACTATGGCCTCCTGGCCAACATGTGACTCCAGACTGGAGGGTCTTACCTCTACACTATCTTTGAGCACAGAGGGAGGCTGTTCCAGAAACACTAAGTACCGAAGAGAAAGTCAAGAACTTATTAAGCAGCAAGCTGTTGGAAATTCAAATGCAAATACTTTATTTTTTCAAAAACACGTTGTCACAATGTCATAGCCATACAGGCTATGACACTGTGTAAACGTGATGCAAGATGCCATATGTACAGATTCACGTTATATTTAATGCAATCACTCCATTGAGTGAATGTTAACTTCCTGTTTGATTAATCTTTTTACAAGAGTAAGTTATGCCAGTTTGTCCTGGTGGCTCAGTCTGATGAAGTGTCTTCCCTGTAACATGAAGGTCCTGTGTTCAATTGCAGCCTGACCCACTGGAAGTATGTCATTCTGCTCTCCATTTATTTAACCTTAAAAATGACAATGTGGGTGTTCTTCTTGCTCTCTCTGTCTGGCTTGATGCAGCTCCAGCCACCCAGATCAGCTCAATATACTTCTTAAAACAAACACACCTACCTGCTTATAAGGTAAAAAACTATACTTCTACAAGTGTTATATGAGACTATAACCAACTGAATGTGAGATTAGATGAGGCTGAAACAACAGTTTCCTACCTGCTGCAAGCTAGAGGATCATCTAGCTAGCTAACGTTAGCATGTTCAGCCTCCCGGTAACCAGAAGAGCAGAGCAGCAACTCAGAATGGGACCAGTTCATTTTTCCAGTATATCTATCAAATTAAAAGTTTCCTCAACAGAAATGTCACTTCTAACAAAAAAAAAAAAAAAAAATGAAACAGCTAACCAACGAGTTAAACAGCTAAATGTAGAGACCTTTGGCAATGCTAATGCCACGTTCATGCCATGTTATGTGATTACAAGTAATTACAATTCCATGTAAAGACTAAAAATCTCTGAGAAAAAGCTTCTGAACCAGTCTGACCCAGTGGCTCAAACTGCTGGAGGACTAGCTACATGACAGTTTGGAGGTTGTGGGTTTGATCCTGAGGACGTCAGTGCCTTTTGAAAGCCAACATGTTGAGTAAAGACTGAAAAGCTCTGAGAAAAAAAGGCTGTCAGCCGGTGCGACCCAGCGGCTCAAAGAGCTCCTCAGCGTGTGGGAAGTGTTCAGGTTGTGAGTTCAAGTCTTACGCACTCAGTGTATTTTGAAAGCCGACATCCAGAGGAAAGACTGAAAAGCTCTGAGAGAAGAGCTGAGAGTGTGAAGCGACCCGGTGGAGTGACAGAGTTGTCAACACACACCTGGATACGTTTGAGGATGAGCCGTCGCTGGTTTAGGTCCCACTCCATCGCCAGTAGCTGGAACATCAAAAAACCTTCACTCCCAAGAAACCTTTTTACCAACATGTCAAGGTTTTTCAAAAACATTTGAAATGTTTGGCTCTTGCATGATGTGTGCATTGTAAAAACAAATAAGTTAGGGCAGAGGCAGTACCAATGTTGACTCTAATTTTATAGTTCCGTATGTTTGTTTACACCAGTGACTATTACACATGACTTTGTCCAGAATCTGTATTGTAGGTAGAGAGACAGTGAAACTATGATCAAAACAGTAATTCTTCTACATTCTCTAATTGTGTTAACTTCTTAACTTCTTGTAAATCAAGAAATGGTGAAGTTTAATAATTAATCAATTTGCTGGGGACCCCCTGGTACCCCACGTTGAGAACCACTGGTTTACACATTGTTGATTGATTTGCATATAGTGTCTTACATTTGGCATTCATCTCTCCAGTGACTTACATGTAGTGTCTAAGTATTCTATATACCTATGTAACTGTCTGTAGGAGCTGTAGTCTTTACCAGTCATGTTAAAGACTTTACAGTCTAAGTTTAGCAAGAACATCTCTCCTCCATCAGGGATTGAACCAACATCCAGACTGACATGTAGTGACAGATAAACCAGCTGCTGATCCTGCTGAGCTGTTTCCGCAGTTTGGCATATTTCTGTTCATCACCTTATTTCTACAAGTCTTCACACTGCTGACAACAGTAAGATGAAACACTTCAGACTGAGAGAGCAGGTACTCAAACCAGCGTCTTTACGAAGGACAAGCAGCTGCTGATCTCACTGAGCTACAGACAAGAAGCTCTTACTCTTCCAGACGACTGATTCACTATAAAACAAGTGCAGATCCTGTCCAGGCCCACAGCGTGTGTCGAATTCCCACGAGCTGCGGCCACACTGATCCGTCGGAAAACAGACAGAATTATTGACAGTTAGATTTCTGTCCATTGGGCTGTTTGGGAACGTCAACATGGTGGAGAGGCAGAAATACAGCAGCAGCTTCGCTCATAACCGTGCTGCTTCATAGAAACAAGTTAAATTCACTTGAACACATCGTTTTATCGTTCACATTGGGTTGAAAATAGGAAAGAATGTCTAGTTTCTTCTTTGTCGACATTTGCACAACACAACGTCAGTTCCGCGGCTTGATTGTGCGTTTGTTTAATGTGGCCTGGCATCCCGGTCGGGTGGAGTTTTCCATTTTTAAACACTGTGATTGGCCGGAGCCGGGACGCGCGTTGCGTCATCAAATTCACTCCCGGAACGGCGCACCGGTGCGTTCCAGCCCAGTGACCCCCTGGACTTAGCCTAGATTTGTTTCCTCTGTCAAGAGACTCCGGGCTAGTCAAAAAACATTCCCGGCTAAAGCCCCGATGCTGATGACAAGATCAATACCCCATAGGCGAGAAACCATCTCTTAGTCAGAGACGCCCTCTAGAGGCCATCTCATGAAGCGACATCTCACTAAGCGTTACCTGACTGACTGACTGACTGACTGACTGACTGACCTGAATTTGCTGCATGATGCCCTCGGCTGTGCCGCAGGAAAAACAAAATGCTAACTGGCTAACCCCATGGCTAACTATAATTTCTGGGCTGTTAGCATTTTTTGACCCTCGATCAAATCTCTTTTTTATAGTGGATTAGTCGTCTGACAACAGAAAAAGAAAGACCTGTCAGTGACAACACCTGTACTGTGCTATACACTCTGTTGAAACACATAAGTGATCACAGACACAGTCGGAGGAGACAGAAAGTTGGCTTCTTAACATTGCTGGCAATGGTGAGAACCTATCTACGTTCTGTGGAAGTGCGTCAGTCATGTTTGTTAAAAGGTCCATTCGCTCTCCTGTTCCACCCCCTTTTCCGTTTCTTCCTGTGCAGCAGATTGACAGCAGCCTGTTGTATTTGCCACCAGACAGCAGAAGCTCCGCTGATAACAGTGACTCATTAGCCGGGACTTTGTGTCAGGAACAGCAATTACAGCCCGACATGCTGCTGCTGTCGGAGCAAAACCACGTATCTGTGAGAAGTGAATGTAAGGTCTTCAGAAACAAGGAGAAGAATCGCTGTGAAAACCTTGTAACTAGTAAATTGTGGTGATTTGCTTCTCGGAAAATTTGTGGTGAAATTCTCCATTTGCATTCAACAGGAGTAACATGCTTTCACAATACATTGGAGACAAACCAGGATAGATAGATAGATAGATAGACAGATAGATAGATAGATAGATAGATAGATAGATAGATAGATAGATAGATAGATAGATAGATAGATAGATAATATATGGTTGGTTTGGGAAAGAAGGGATAGATGGATGGATGGATGGATGGATGGATGGAAATTGTTGAACAAAGGGGTGAATGGATGGATCAATGAATGAAAGGATAGAAGGAAGGAAGGAAGGATGGCCTGTCTGTCAGCTTGTCTCTCTGTCAGTCATCTTTTTTTGTCTGTTTACACCTCTCTCTCTCCCTTTCTCTCTCTCTTTCTCTCTCTCTCTCTCTGGTTTTCTCTCTCAATTTCACATTTTCAATTACTGCCATGATTATGGGCTTGACTGTTAAACAGAAGCAATATTACCAAGGCAGTTTAAGAAATGCAAAATATCAAAACAAACCAATATGCAATTATGCAAAGCGAGCCGGAGCCAGCGAGGATACATGAGACATTAGGAGCTGAATTCAATCTGTTTTTCCCTGCAGGGTGATTTTCACAGGCCCATAAAAACATACATTAAAGGCAACAGACACGCATTATCCATATATAAACTGAATATAATAAGCTGGACATACAGACGGCACACTCAACACAAACACTGATTTCATCTACAGTCTGGACAGTTATGTAGCCTAACTGTAATAAGTGAACAGGTAAAGTGTTTGAAAACAAGCTTTCAACTCAAGATCCGCTCTTTCATTTCAAACTCGTTCTCAAAACATCTCAAAACTTGCGTTGTTTGGAAAATCTGAAAAATAGGTCAGAAAAAGATCTTCCACTTAGTATTAACATGGAAGGCAAAGTGGCTCAGTCAAATCTTTTTTAAAGTGTTTAAAGGGACGGTCAACTCAGTTAAAAAATTTCTTCTTAAGTCTCACTCTCGAGTTCATCATCCACCAAGATCTGAGCATTCCTAACATTCAGTAACTGGGTAACACTTTACAGTAAGGGTCACTAAGTTAAGGGTTAGTTAATGCTTAATAAGCATTAACTAACCCTTAATTAACAGTTAACTAATGTGTAATTTACTAATGGTGTTCATGTTAACTAAGGTATTAATTTATACATTATTTAATAGTTTATAAAGGTGACTATTAAATAATGTATAAATGAATACCTTAGTTAACATGAACACCATTAGCAGACACATTAGTTACCTGTTAATTAATGTCTTAATTAATGTACCGTTATTATTAAGTGTTACAGTGAGAGAACACCGACTGCTTAGAGACCAAACTTGCTAAATTCCAAACCTTTTACACAAAACACGCTCTGCTAGCTCAGTCGAAAATATTGTCCAACAAAAATATTTTTTAGCGTCATAGATTAGCTGTTAAAAACGGACATGGCTCTAAACCTGGGTGGAGTGAGCTGTAGACTGGAGGGGGAGAGAGGGAGAGAGAGAGAGAGAGAGAGAGGGAGAGAGAGAGAGAAACAGAGAAATCAACTGATTGGAAGCGACATCAGATTCTCTCGGTTTCATGTTGTTTTTTACACCAACAATGACTAAAAAAGAAAACATTTTAATGAGAAATTGCATATTTTAGTTGGCTATCCCTTTAAGAGTTTTAACTGATGACTACTTTTCCTTTAAGTCACACGTTCAGCACCTTACTGAGGAATTTAATTGTTTTTTATGGGGAAAATCTCAATTTGATCTTTAATTTCTCAGTAACAAACACACCATACGTATATACACCTACACATATAGACAGTGAACTCAACAGTGCAAGTGCTGTGTATGAGTTCAGGGGAGATGGTGTGTGTGTGTGTGTGTGTGTGTGTGTGTGTGTGTGTGTGTGTGTGTGTGTGTGTGCGCGTGTGTGTGTGCCTAAGGCAGTGGTTCTTAACCATATGACATTGTGATTTAAGAGTGCAGGTTTTTACTCCAACCAAACCCTACAGCAGCCTATTTCCCTTTGTGTGTGTGTGTGTGTGTGTGTGTGTGTGTGTGTGTGTGTGTACACGTGTGTGCATGTATATGTGTGTGTCCTCTGTAAGTACACTGGACATGGATCTTTCTTCCTGTGCCAGAGCACCTAGTGCTTCTCTATCACACAGGAACAGAGGAATATACTACACTACTATATACTTTATATAATAATAATACTGTATTTTCTCATACTCTCATATTCCTCTGTGTTATAACTTGCATATATATTGATATTTTTGATATTTATATATTTTTTATAAATCCTCCACCTTTTTATAAAACATCTCACATTGTCTTTCTGTCTCAGTAAATCTGCTGCTACTGATATTTTGCACATCTTGTTAATGCTTGAATCCATCCACGTTTTAATTGTTATGAAGTCATTGGGAAACATCAGTGGGAGGGGCTTATTTGAATATTAATGAGATATAGAGGAAGTAGTTGTGGAGGAATATTCTCCGCCTCCGTTGCCCCTCTGGGAAAACAGGTTTAGGTGAAGCGGCCAGAAACAAAAAACACTCCTTCATCCATGTTGCAGCTGAACTGAGCTGCATGCTGGGATTTCATTGGATGAAATTTCTGTCTCCGCCCCCCGAGTTCAGGATGAGTCAGCAACAGAAATGTGCTGTTTACCGGAAAGAGGCGCTCTGGTCATTTTGATATAAAATTTCTAGAAATCTTTTTTTTGTTTTTGCAGCAATATCCACAAAAAGGTAAAAAAAAAAAAAGTAATTTTACATTTCATGGGGTCTTTAAACTGTCCAGATTGAATCTCGTCCCGCACACTCTAAAGATTCGGTGGAGTGATTCAGAGTCTGTTTCCCTCGTCAAACGGTTTGTTCTCACTCCGAGAAACAATCGAGCCAATCAGAGCCTTTGTGGGCGGGACTAAAGTTTGGCTGCTGCATCGTGTGACTGAAGTAACGTCAGAGCGGCCGGATACGTCATTCAATCAATCAATCAAACTTTATTTATATAGCACCTTTCATACAGGTTAGTGCAGTTCAAAGTGCTTCACAGATGACTGACTGACAAGTGGACAATTAGACAGAACACATGTAGACCGTAAAAACAATTTGAGACCAATGCAAAAAAAAAAAAAAAAAGATGACAATGCAATACAATAAAAATAGATTTAGAAGCAAAAATATATAATAATAATAATATTAATAAAATAACAGATGAAATCAAATATAATAAAATTTGACAACATAAAAACAATAAAATAAGTGAATAAAATAAAAGTAAATAAAGTCTATAAACCATCTTTAATCAAAAGCCAGGCTTAAGTTTACGTTTAAAGACTTCAACACTTCCAGCTGCTCTCAGATCCACAGGCAGACTGTTCCAGACTGTTCCAGACTGTTCCAGACTGTTCCAGCGGCTCGGAGCATAAAGGCTAAAAGCTGCCTCACCTGAAGTTTTAGTCCTGTACTGTGGAACAACTAACAGACCGGTGCCAGAGGACCTGAGGGGCCGAGCTGGTTCATATACTGTAAGCATGTGAGACACATATGCCGGTGCAAGACCATGAAGTGCTTTAAAAACAAGTAAAGGAATTTTAAAATCAATACGGAAACTGACAGGCAACCAATGTAAGGACTTTAAAACAGGTGTAATGTGTGTCATTCACTAGTGATTGGTTCAGATTGATTGATTCAGATATGTCGGTCACTAGTGATTGGTTCGGGGAAAATCAACCCCCCCCCACACAGAAAATGGCTAACGAGGAGGAAATCTCAGGCTGAACAAAGGAGTGGAACCAGATGGACGTTCAGTCTGGAGATCCATTGATGGAGTATTGAAGGAGAAGTGTGTGTTTTCTTGCCCTCCTCCTCTGGGCAGAGCCGGTCCCGACCTCCCTGGGGCCCTAGGCAAAATTCTGCTAAGGGGCCCTCCTACCTGACCCGTGAGCCATGTAAACCATTTGCCATTGCCACACAGTCACACCTGACACCCCAGTGCTCCCACTACAATCCAACAATTAAGCATAACACCTGTAAATTATAGATAACAATAGCCTACTATTATTAATTTTATCAGCTGCATCAGGCCCATTCAGACTGGCTCCCCTAGATTTCCTTTTATACATTTTCAAATATAAAATACTATTTATCCTATGGCTTGGCTGAATACTTGATGGTTATTATTTACTGAGAAATGTGCATCCATATTGCCCAGTATGCCCAGCTAATCAACATTTTAAATTCAATATTTAATCAATAGTCAATGTCAATCCATTGCTTTCCATCTTGCATTAGTCCAGAGTTGTAACTAAACCTCGACTGAGAGACTAGATAATCACTGTCGTGTTTTAAAATTATGTGCGCCTATGAGGAGTGCCATCACGCCCTTATACTGTCTGGTCTGGACTGGACTGGACTGGACTGGTCCCCACAGAGGCTGCTGCTGGAAAGCGCGAGTTTCATTTTGTGCACGCGCATATGAACACATGTTCATGCGCGACACGGTTATCTTTTCTGAGCAGCAGTCTATAAACACCGTTGCCCGTTGGCGTTTATCAAACGGAATAAATATTTGTATTTCACTTTCACTTTTGTCAGGCACAAAGTCACAGATCAGCCCTGGAAGTGGCTGCAAGCAAGACACAGACAGACCAAGAGATGCACTGCAGCTGGTTAGCAAGACAGACAGACTAGAGAGAGACGCACTGAAAGCAGCACATCAACTTAACCTTACTTTTATTTGCCGACATCAAACTTGGAGAGGAGAGAACACAAGTTTACCTGATTGCTGGTCCCGCAATTCACTCTCATGGTGTTTTTTTTTCCTCTTTTCGTGACCAGAAGGATAGTTCCACTTCATCCTCTCATCGAAGTTGTAACCTTTGACACACGCTTTGACACGAGGGGGGGGGGGGGGGCTTGCGTAATTTGCGGGGCCCTACGCAACTTGTGTAGTGAGCGTATAGATAGGGCCGCCCGGCTCTGCTCAGAGACACTCCCGGCCGGCCGTTTTAAACTCCAGAGCAGCCGGCTCGCTCTGCTGTAAGTAATGAGAAAATGAAGCCGGCTCTGAAAGCAGAGGGCTCCCCAGTGAGCAGCAGCCTGGTTTAAATTCACTCTCCGTACAATTAATTTAAGAACTGTGATTCACCAACTGCAGCGCTGAATAAGTACAAGTGCTTAATAGGATTGAGCATTTTTTTTTTTTTATCCACGAGGCCGTTGTGGGACTGTTTCTGCTCTTATACCTCGAAAAAAAACCAGTTGGAAACGAGTGTTTAAGGTCTCAGGAATGTTTTTTTCTGTCTGTCCCTAAGGTGAGAGCTGAATCAGGCCAAAGTGCCTTCGGGTATTTCGCTTCCCCTCTTCATGGGACTCACCGCAAAATGATTTAAAGCTGAAGGAGCCGGTCTCTCTCGGTGAATTTAATCAGATTATGAAGGATTTGCAGGCGGACTCGGTGAGGACTTCCATGGGTTTGGCCCTGTGAACCAGCTGCTTTGATGCCTCGCGCATTGTTGATCTTCAAGGTCTCGCTGGCCGAGAATTCAGCACAAATTAAATAGCAGACACCAAAATCTTGCTTTCTTGTCTACTAACTCCAAACACAGAGCGAAAATGAGACAATCCAGACTTCTTTTTTCTTTTTTTTGCAACTTTGCCTTTCTTCTGGATTGTTCCAAGGCTGCGCCGCAAAACAGAGGAACGGAAATATGGAAATTGGCGGCGGATGATCGGCAACAAGGAATCGCTTTTCTTAAAACTTTGCACACAGGGAAGCTTTGCTGTATATGGCAGCAGATCGGAGGAATTTGGATTTGCACTAGAGAGTCTCAGTGTTAGGGTTGTTTGTGTTGACTGGAAAGGAAAGGTGTGCGCTGCAGTCATTTGTTTGTGGAGAAAGCCTCACCGCGCTCTCAGCTCAGAGAGAAGACCAGCAGTTTGAAATAATTGATAATCAGCTGTCAGTCTGCAGCTCTCTGGAAGCGCAGGAGCTTTGAAGAGTTTCACATCTGCTGCTCCTCCGCACACAGGCCACTGGATATTCTCTGTGAACCAGTAATCCCTTAAAAGACATTAATTCACCACTTAATTCACACAAAATCCTCTTAAAACGAGTTAAGGGAGTTACATGGAGGAGGAGACCCAATCGAAACCCCCTTAAACTCCTTAATGTCTGACTGCTTACTTTTTAATTTAATGTAATATTCAGGGAGACTGGAACTTTCCATTAATAACTCCTTAATATCCTGTAAACCTGCATAGAAGGCATAAAAAAATCCCTTAATTTCTAGCGTCTCCACGAACCAACCCATGAATAAATCTCTTAAAACCCATACTAACCTTACTTTTTTACAGCTATGTTATTTTTAATGGATAGATAATGTTTATGTAATGAGAAATTAAGGACATTTCAGGGATAAAATGAAGGGGTTTGGTTTTGTAGTGATTTAATTATCGGCTCCACCAATTAGAGTTGCTCTTCTATGGTCGGTTGTTTGAGCCCATTCATTAGAAACCTGTCTGTTTAGTCCTGGGAAGCCTAACCGTCCACTGTGAAGATGTGTCCAGTTTCCATACGGACAGTAAAGTCAGTAAAGACAAACTGGATGATGACTCGATAATGGGAACGACAAGAAGAACAAGGCCAGACATCTTGATTGAACAGGATCTTGTTTGTCTCCTGCTGTGAAGTCTGAAAGCATATTACTGCTGTCAGGGGAAAAAAACAGTACATAACTTCAGATTTTGTGTTTTTCATTTTCTCACTCAGATTAGCTTGGTTTCCATCCAGGTATTTTTATTATGCCTCCGCTCCGGAGACAGCTGTGGCCGGAGGCATAATGTGTTCAGGTTGTCCGTCTGTCCGTCCCATTCTCATGAACGTGATATCTCAGGAATTTCTTCAAATTTGGCACAAACGTCCACCTGGACTCAAGGATGAATTGATTAGAATTTGGTGGTCAAAGGTCAAAGGTCAAGGTCACTGTGACCTCACAAAAGACGTATTTGGCCATAACTCAAGAATTCATACGCTAATTATGACAAGATTTCACACAAATGTCTAATAGGATAAAATGATGAAGTGATGACATTTTATATCCAAAAGTTCAAAGGTCAACTGTGACATCATAATGTTTTGCTTACCACTGTATCATTCTACAAAAACGGTGGAAGTGCTGTCACTTACTTTTGCAGACACTAAAATCCTTTAAGTTGACCTAATAATCACAATCACAAATTATATATGTAATATGTATGTATATAAAACAAAGTTTACTGGCGGAGGCATACAACCGCGAGGCGGTTATTTCTAGTTATGCTTTGTTATGCTGTATCAAATTTAAGTTTATGCTGAATGGAAATGGAGACTTTCCGTATAATATTATAATATATTATAATATAATATAATAACCCAGCTGTTGGAAATGCATCTAATTTGCATTTTATTTCTTGCAACATTTCAAAAGTTTGCTTAAAATTTGCTCGTGTTTTTCCTGAGGAACGCCCACATTCCAAATCATTTTTATGATCTAAAAATTTAAATTTTATTTTATTGGATTTTATAGAATACAATGATAGAATAGAATAGAGCAAAACAAAAGGAAGAAAGAAAGGAAAAGATAATGAAAGGTGTACTCTATGTACTCTCTGCTGTGAGGTGAGCAGAGGGAAGGTTTCTCACCATGGAAACCACACACACACACACACACACATACACACACACACACACACACACACACACACACACACACACACAGTCAGCCGGCAGTAATCGTAGCAATCAGGCTGAGAGCAGCAGCAGCTCATGATGAGGTTGTTTCTAGAACCTTCTGAAAGGAGAGAGAGCGTTACTGTCATCTCACACACACACACACACACACACACACACACACACTCTCACAGCAGCTCATGATTACACTGGTCCTTGGATGTTCTGTTAATACGAGGGAGAGACAAACACTTTCTCTCTGTCTGCCTCACACAGTTTCTCTCTCTCTCTCTCTCTCTCTCTCTCACACACACACGAGAGAGAGAGAGAGAGAGAGAGAGAGAAAGAGAGACAGAGAGAGAGGTAGAGTTCTCATCAGCTCTCCTGTATGAGCCTGACAGTCGATATTTCACTTTCACTCCAACTCCTCCAGCGCTCGTCTCTGTTTGGACCCGTAATCATTAAACCTCGCTTTTATTTTGAAAGTCTAGGCTGAAAATCACACTGCTAACCGAACAGGAAGAGACGGAAGGGATGGAACCGTCTGCTTATCTCACGATACGATGTGGCAAATAAAAGTTCAGCGACAACAAAGTCCGACTGTGCAGAATTCTGTTTATTTCTGAGTCACAAATCTTTCCAGCGATGCCATTGGCTGCTAGAATGTAAACAACAATTTAAAAATGTCATAACAAAGTGACAATAATATAATTCGGATGGAGAGCTTGTGAAACTGTGATGGTCAAGAGTCTCATTAGTGATTACTACAGCAGAATAACATGGAGCTGATATCACCATTCATGTTCCTGACCCACCATATGTATTATCACATCTTTGTATTGTGATATATTGAATTCCGCAATATTGTCCCATCACTACAAGACGGCGGCTCAATGGAAAAACACATTGTAGCAGCTGATGATGTTCTAACGGCTGGAAAATGTAACAACGTATCAAAACTGTAATAAACCTTTAGCTCTGTTTGCTCTGGAAGAACAGAACCTCTTCCTGTTTTGTGCCGTAAAGCGATCCAGCAGATTTCCCTCCAGATCCACCAGGTGGAGAAGGGTTAGGGTACATTAATTAAGGGTTAGTTAATGCTTAATAAGCATTAACGAACCCTTAATTAACAGTTAACTAATGTGTCTGGTAATAATTTACTAATAGTGTTCATGTTAACTAAGGTATTAATTTATACATTATTTAATAGTTTATAAAGATGACTATTAAATAATGTATAAATTAAAACCTTAGTTAACATGAACAACATTAGTAAATGATTACCAGACACATTAGTTAACTGTTAATTAATGCACCCTTATTGTAAAGTGTTTCCATTGGTTTTCATACGTGAACATGTGAAAATCCCCATTGACATTTTCACCTGCGAAATGTCTCTTTGGATGTGAAATGCAGTTTTCACATGTGAAACAAATATTGACAGATCTAATGGCAGTGTGAAAATGTAAAAAAAAAAAGTTCACATGTGGAAAAACACTACAAAGATGTACATTACAAGTGAAAACTGCCGCCTGATGTCAGAATACGTGAGAAAAATTGTTCACATGTGAAAACCATCATGTGTCCAGAAAGTACGTGTGCTTTGAATTCACATGTACACTAGTTTTGTATTTGTATTTGTATTTGTTTTTGTATTTTTTATTTTGTATTTTATATTTGTTTTGTATTTGTAGTTTTGTATACTAGTCTCATGTGGTAATGATTTGTTGATGTTAAAATGTGAAATCTTGATTATACTTCATAAGGAGTGCGATACTTTGAACTGATGCTGTAATAATAATATTGATAAATAAAGTACCTCAAGAATAATAAGAATTTATTATTTTAATTACAATATTATTATTATATCAGTTTTAAAAGCATGTTGTTAAGTAATAATGTTAAAGTAAAGGCAGTAATGTCTCCCACTGAACAGAGCTGCTAACACCAAAGTAATTTCATTAGTTTGGGTTTCAGTGCAGAGTTTTAGTCTCCCATGATGCTCTGGGGCAGCTTCAGAGGCTTTTCCACCCTGACGGGAAACACTGAA
>NW_027283210.1:0-39812 GCF_046629955.1 Centroberyx affinis | reverse complement strand
TCTATGATTTCAGGAGAGTCATATAGTTCTTCATAAAAGGATGCAAATGCTTCTGCTATTTCTCTTGGTCGTGAAACTAACTTCCTTGAGGCTGGGTGAAAGACTTTGGAGACCACTCGATTAGCTTGCTCCTTACGCAACTGAAATGCCAAGAGGCAACTAGCTCTGTTTCCCTTCTCATAATATTTTTGATTCGAAAATCGCAAGGCCCCTTCAGCTTTGTATGTCAAGAGCTCCTCTAATTCATATCTTTTTTGTCTTAATTCGTTCAGGAGTTCTTTATTTTTGTTGTTATTTTTATGTTCTAATTCTAGTACCTTTATTTTACTTTCCAAGTCTGATTGCTTCTTCAACCTGTTCTTTCTTATTCTACTAGATATTTTGATCATTTTACCCCTTATTATTGCTTTAGCGCCATCCCATAGGATGGATGGTGTAACTTCACCATTATCGTTACTATCAAAGTACTCCTCCATACACTTTTTCATTTCCTGAGTCACTAAAGGGTCAGTCAATAAAGAAATGTTTACTCTCCAATATTTAAAACACTTTTCTATTCCTAAGAAGCATTGTCCAAGAAGCATTGTTACAACAGAGAAATAATCTACCAAACACAAAGTTACGAACTTTTTGTGCGATGTTTAAATCAACAGATAATAAACACAACAGGTGTATTAGATGAGAAGCTGCTGCTGTATTGAGTCTTGTTCTCTCCATCAGATGCCTGTGAACTCACACTGGACCCAAACACAGCACACAGAGACCTCTTCCTGTCTGAAGACAACAGAAAGGTGAAAGTGGTGATAATGGAGCCATATCCTGATCACCCAGAGAGATTTGACTACTGGGAACAGCTGCTGTGTAGAAATGGTCTGACTGGTCGCTGTTACTGGGAGGTCAAGAGGGAAGGAAGGGTTCATATAGGAGTGACTTACAGAGGAATCAGAAGGAATGGAAGGGGTGATGACTGCAGGCTTGGAGGAAATGAAAAGTCCTGGAGTCTGAACTGCCTTGGTAACAGTTACACTGCCTGTCACAATAACAGAAGAACAGTCATACGTTCCCCCTCCTCCTCTGACTCTGACAGAGTAGCAGTGTATCTGGACTGGCCTGCTGGCTCTCTGTCCTTCTACACAGTTTCCTCTGACACACTGATCCACATCCACACCTTCCACTCCACATTCACTGAATCACTCTACCCTGGGTTTGGGTTTGGGCTTGGGGTTAGGTTTGATCCTGCGTTTGGGCTGATTGATGTGCTTAAGTTTGTATTTAAGTCACCGTTTAGTTCCTCAGTGTCTCTGTGTCAGATAGAGGAGGGAGAGAGAAACACTCAGACTGCAGACCAAAGACAGCTGCTGAAATGATAGTTCACTCTGGACAGGATCACACACACACACACACACACACACACACACACACACACACACACACACACATCTTAATGTGAGAATAGTAATGTTTGTATTTTCATGTGATTACTGTGAACAAACATGATCCATCAGTCAGTGTAAACAGAGTGTATTGTGTGTGTTGGGAAACTGAACAGGGTTTTAACAACACACGCGTACAAGAACATGAACATTTTGTTGTGAAAATGAAATGAATGAGAAATGAAACCAGACAGAATCAAGTTATGGTTGTTCATCTTAGAGTATGTTGTTGATGATTGACAGGTTAAAATATCTTTCTTCTGCAACTTTGTTTTATTTGGTATTTTATTCTCATCTCATCATTCCAAGCTAAACATTTATCTAGTTTTCTATAATTGTTTCTCAGAATTAAAGTTTAGCCTAAATGAACATTGTTTGGTCTTCATCTTTTCCAACATGCAGTTTCAAACATGATATAATTTAATTTAATTTTAATTTAATAATTTATAATTTATATCAGATAATAATTACTATAAAATAAACTAATTTGTTGTTCTGTTTATTGTTTATTGTGGATCCCCATTAGTCGATGCACAAGTGACAGACTAGTCTTCCTGGGGTCTGTTTTAAAATATCAATACAAAACAGTCATTTGTTGTTCTGTTGTTTTATAAGTTGTGAGTTATTAAATTTCAGAATCAAGGTAAATGTAATGTATGACATCATTGATTTACATTGTCAAATTGTCTCAAGTGTGACATCATTTTTTCAGCCCAAATAAGGGATTCTGGCCCCGCCCCCTTTCAGTCTAATGTGAAAATGAATAGAGGAGTAAAATGATGTTAAAGCCTTTAACTGTCCAACACTCTCAGGTTCCTCTGTTCTACTTTTCTTTATTAGTTGAGCTGATTCTGAAGAAAACAATAAAAAATCTCTAGCAGACTGAGCTTAGCATTCAGCATTTCATCTGAACAACATCCACACCATGTTAGCTAAATAGTTTTAAAAAATTCAGTAAAGTGTTAAAGTATGTAATAATTTCATCTTATGTCATTTCTACTGACATTATTTCATCCATTTTAAGACATTTGAGAGGAAAAGAGGCTGATTCACACATTTATGTTCAATATCTAGAATTGAAAGGAAAATTAAAAACATTCGATTTTTATATATATAGGTGCAACAAAATGTATTTTCACTTAACTCATGTAAAGCAATTGGGCTTCTTTTTTTTTATTTAACCTATATTTAACCAGTTTATTCACAATAATATTAAAAACCTTATTATTATTATTTTTTTTATCAAGGGAGAACTGATCCAGAAAGCAGCATCATGACAAACATAAAAGTCACAAACAACATACAAAAATGTAAGAAAGCAAAACCGCCTACAAATCAAAGTCACATTAAAGAAAGAGCTCAGTCAGATTTTATGTCAAAGTTCAACAGGCAGAAGACAAGATCCATCATTACATATGAAACCACTTTCCAACTCCATTTTACACTTTTTGAAATGTATTTACCTATCCTCACTCAAAAGAAAGGAAAATTTGACTCCAGGTTATCGTAAGAATTTCATTGTAAATCCTTAATCTATGCAGTTTTACCCATTTTGGAACCTAAACTCTCAAACTACAGGCTGATTTGACCTCAGAAAACAAACCTTTTTCAGGAGCAAAAGCTGAAACAAAACATTTCAGACCGGTGGAGCGATAACAGTGACAGTGTTGACATGCTCAGAGTTTCCAGCAGCTCTTCTCTGTGTTCAGGTCATGGATCTGTTCAGGAGGAGGTTTTTGTTGAGTGAGGACGCCCTCTGGTGGATTGTACTGGCTACAGCATGTGTGCAGGTCACACTGAGAAGCTGAGGGATACAGTTTAATGTGTAATGCTGGATATGAGTGATGTCTTATGAAAAAACACTCGTAGAGAAGGTTATGAGGGTTATTTGTTTCCATTATCAAAGAGATTATGCTGGTCTGACTTTATTTAACCCCCACAGTCTGGACCATGGTGGAGTCCAGATGTTGAAATCAGGTCTGAGGAAGTGTAAGTGTGTATTTAGTTTTACTCATGAAAACATTCATCATGAAACTGTGAACTGTCAACCTATTAATAAATCAACCAATAATAAACACAACAGGTCTATTAGATGATAACTGCTGCTGTATTGTGTCTGGTTCACTCTGGACAGGAACACACACACACACACACGCACACACACACACACACACACACATTTATGGTTTGCTTCTTGATATATATAATGGCCATTTATTTCTGTATATATGGATCCTGCTGAATTAACGATCCATTGTAAAAAAGGAATATTTAATGTTGTTGTTGAAATACTTTGAAATTGTGAACAGCCTCTTGATTTTTGTTCTCCTTTGTTCTGTTACCAGCCAACCAATCCAAGCTAAAGCAAATGCTCTACCTGTAATAAAATGGTGGAACAGATCATCTGTGTAAGTGCTCATCTGTCCTGATAGACAACCCACTGAGCTGGTCGCCATTCCTGCAGTCAGTAGCGAGTTAGGAGAAACACTCAAGTCATCATTCCAGCCGTAATATGTTACAGAAACCAAACCCCTTAACTTTATCCCTGAAATGTCCTTCATTTCTCATTACATAAAAATTCATTATCCATTAAAATAACATAGCTTTAAAAAAAAGTAAGGTTAGTATCATGGGTTTATAAAGAATTTATTTATGGGTTGATTCACAGAGACACTAGAAATTAAGGGATTTTGTATGCAGGTTTACAGTTTATTAAGTGGAAAGTTCCTATCTCCCTGAATTTTACATGAAATTAGAAAGTAAGCAGTCAAACATCAAGGGGTGTTTAAGGTGGTTTTGATGAGGTCTCCTCCATTAATAACTCCCTTAATCAATATTGAGGGGATTTTGCACAAATTCATGGGTGAATGAATGTAAGTGTAAGGTTATTTTAAGGGATTACTGGTTGCTAGAGAGGCCTAATAAATGTGCCTAATAATTTGCTACAGAACCTGTAGATCTAGAGGAGCCGTTTTATTCAAAGGATCTTTTATCACCATCTGCTGATTTTTTCATGTAATTCCATTTTTTCTACATTGTGCAAAGATGAAGATTCCATCATCAGTGGTTAATCTTTTATATTGCTGTGTTCCATAAACCAATACAATTTTATTATTGATGTTAATGGACACACATATTAATAACTTTTAAAATCTTAGGCCTATTGGTTTATGGAACACAGCAATATAAAAGGTTAAAAAGCATATAAACTGAGGGGAAAAAAACCCATTATAGGTGATGACTGAGACTCTGATAACAGCCAAACCAAATATTATCAGTGTTGTGCAACAAGCAAAGGCGTCCCACGTCTTGAACACTGTTTTCTGCAAACTGACAGCACAGACTACAGTGTGATCACTCACATCATCAAATGCTGATGAATGTGACGACAGAGCCAAACTCAAGTCTGGATTTTTCCACCAATAGACATTGATACTTCCTGATATTCAAACCAAGGAAACTATATGAGAGAGAGAGAGAGAGAGAGAGAGAGAGAGAGAGAGAGAGAGAGAGAGAAGGCGTGGACCGTTAGATTGGTTTGAACCAAGGAAACTAAAAAAGAAGAAGTTTTCACACTTGGCACCAATGTGCGTACCCAGTGACGTAATGACCTTTCCTTCTTTTATAGTTTCCTTGATTCAATCCAATCTAACAGTCCACCCCCCCTCTCTCTCTCTCTCTCCCTCTTTGTTTTAGCTTCCCTTTCATTTATCGGTGTGGCGCAGATTATTTCCAGCACCTAAAGGTATTGTAAGCAGCAGTTTACATGACAGTTTAATGTATTTTACTTTACTGACTCTATCCAGCAGATGTTTTATGTGACTGTTACCACCTACCGTTAGCTTATTTAGACTAGAACAAGAGGAAATCTACAGATCAGCCGTTAAAGGTTTGTCTGTCTGCTGAAGCTTCCCGTGGTTGACTAGCGGCTAACGCCATTTTATAGAGGAAGGGAGAAAGTCAGTCAGTCAAGCAGAAAGTGTGACTTGATCTGGATGTGACTTCACCAGAGAAGCGTCTAAGGTAACATTACTGTTTGATGAATACACTAGCTGACATTGTATGTTATGACTATATAGACTTTTGGAAGACAAGGTGCTAAAATCTGTCAAATCATGCGAACCAGTAATCCCTTAAAAAATACCCTTATATTTACATTAATTAGTGCCATAATATCCAACATTTGTTCTCTTTGTGGCCATAAAGAAGATTGTTTTATTTGTGACTTTTAGCGGAAGCCTGATAAACTCTAGTTAGGTTGTAATCTTAATTCATTGCATTGGTGCAATCTGCAGGAAGTGTCAGAACTAGTGTGAAAGCTCAGATACATGTTGTGTTTCTGTTGATACACTGTGTACCAGGGGCGTAGCCATAATTTCAGAAGTGATTGTTCAGGAGTAAGACGATTTTTATTCAATTATTTATTGAAAGATCCTCTCCCATTCGATTTTCACAAACATAAATCAACAGATTTCAAATAGCTCACAGTATTATAGGCCTATTCATCATAACATAGTATATACACAAACTAAAGTCTACAGCCCGTCTTATTTGTTGAGCATAATATTCATGGCCATGATCTAGCCTAAACGAAGCACCCAAACGTGTTTCTGCGCCTCTCCTTAGCCACGATGAATTGCTTAGCAATCAGTCTCCTATTTAGGTTGACCAGTTTATCTTTAAGTGTTGGTGGCAGAGAAAACCCCAAAGAGCTGCAGAGAGGACGTTTTACCCGCGCGTAAACAGTCACTCTGGAACAACATAAAGTGAATACAGTTGGGCACCACAAGCGCGATTTAGCGGAGGTAAAAAGCTCTGGTATGACATGAGGAAGTGAACCAAAATGCTGACCACAAATACAGCCAAAGAGGAGCCTTAACTCCCTTGGCGTCTCAGTGCAGGAGAGCCTGACTGAGACGCAGGTGCCAGTGTGGGAGGGATGGAGACCTGGTGAAGGTACGGTTACATATAGCTGGAGAAGCCGCGCGCACACCTCTCCACTGTCGTGACAGTTATTACGCACGTTGTTTGTTATGTTTTAACTGCATTGTTTTCATCAAGGCAATGTCGCGGAGACATTGGCTCGTAATAAGTGTCAGCAAAGAGAAAGTTGCACGCTCCAGAGAAGAGCGTGCAACTTTAGTTTTTTTTTTTTTTTTTTAAATATTTAGGTAATAGTCTAATATTGAGTGCGTATTCTGCTACTCTGCCAATGAGGCTTAAATTGTACATTTTTAAGTCGTTTAAACCCTGCGATCTAATGACTGCATGTTAAGCTGTGTAGATGACTGTGTCACTTTGATCTTAGACCGGTTCCAGAGACAGTTCCAGCAGAGCTATCCTATGCGCAAAATGATGAGACATGCTGTTCCTAGCTCTTAAATTCCGTGCGCAATCAGCAGGTATTAACGGCCACCGCCTCTTGATAAATCACGTCCACTACCAATTTCCATAAATCCCCCCCTTTATTTTCCGCCTCAGCCTTGGTACACCCACAAAAGCATATGCAATTAGACCAAACCGCAAAAAACGGCCGTCTTAGTAGATCAGGAAACAAGGTTTTAGCACCCGCAATGCGATTCGCGGTGGCGCAAACCTTTAGTAGATCCGGACCTCAAGCACTTACTATAGGACTATAGGACTGAGTTATTATATAAATACTGTAAGTGCACTTATTATTTGAAATGACTAAATTATATTAGAAACGGCAGCAGAGTGCGATTTGTAAAGAAAACAGAGGGGAAAGGAGGAATGAAATTGACAAATACAAGTGCAAACCGCTATCATACAAGTATTATTGTTTCCCTTAAGAATTCTATGAGAGAGAGAGAGAGAGAGAGAGAGAGAGAGAGAGAGAGAGACAGAGAGAGAGAGAGAGAGAGAGAGAGATGATTCTGAGTAGGAGAATGCCGTGGGAATGTGCCAACCGCCACCGTTTTGTCACAAAATTAGCGCTGAATTTTGGATTAAAGTGCGGGGGACAGAGGGGACAGAGACGGGAACTGCGGGGGATGTGTCCCCCGCGTACCCCGTGTCCGCTACGCCCTTGCTGTGTACAAAACACTACAACCTCCACAAAACTGAGGTTCACTGCCTTTCACACTGAAACCTTTTGAACCTTTAAAGTCTCAGTTGTCCTCAAGGCTTAAAAATCCTTCTGTCTGTATAAACCTGCTCAGTTCATTTGTTGGAAAGAGCAGGTCTTCATAGTGTTTTGAACATTCATACATTCAACTGACGGTTGGATAAATAATATAATACTGGGTTCATGGTTTGACATTGTCCCGATATTTTGAGCAAAATCTGAATGAAGACAATTATGAGTGAAAAAAAAACAGTTTTATTTCTGAGGGAAAACAAAAGTGCAAACCATAAGCAGGGTGACTACAGGTGTCTGTAAAATTCGAGAGTAAAATTCAAAACATTTTAAGAGCTTTTAAAGCCAGTTGAGAAAGTTCAGTGCATTGTATATTTGGCATTTTACAGTCAGGAGTGATCACAACAGCAGAAGTGATATATCCTGTAATGGAAACCTTGTTGTAATGAATGAGTCCAGCTAACAGCATGTTGGGTGTGTTTGTGTAAAGGTGCTGGCTCTACTATGAGCCAGTCTGAGGAGAGAGAGGAGGGGCTCCCTCCCTCTAAAACCACTCTGTGTGGGGAACATGACAGCCGGACCAAAGCTGAGAGGTAAGATGAGGATCTCTAACTGTCCATGACTGTTCTCCATCTCAGAGCTCAGCAGTGAAATCATTACAGCATCATTATTCAGAGTAAAAGCTCTGTCTCTGTTGTGTTGAAGCCCAGTCCAGCAGGAGAGACCAGACTCCCCTGAACCCAGCTGTGTGTCCATGAAGAGTGACCGGTCTATGCATCGACCTATTTTTTTTAAAAGACAACATGTGTCTGAAAATATGTAAGTCGTCATTATGTATGTATGTTAGCATTACTAAGAAAGTACATTTGTCTTCTTCATAAGGACACAGATACCTTCACTGTGTTCATAATGTTTCTATCAGGATCCAGCAGGAGAGACCAGACTCCCCTGAACCCAGCTGTGTGTCCATGAAGAGTGACCAGTCTAATGATCACTTTATTAACTTTAAAGATGGACACAACTCTGCTGAGCAAAGGTAAGAATTTAAAACGGATGAGTTTATTATCCAGCCCTCCTTCCTCTGGTGCCTCTAAATGCTCCTAACATTGCCCCAAATGGCCAGGTAATCAAAGACATGTAGCAGCTCCCTCATCAAGGACAACAAGCTGCAGCTGGCTGACAGGGAGCTGAGCTGGGCTTTAGTTAGCAGTTCACTCTCAGCAATGGAGCTGAACACATCTACAGCCTCTACAGCATGTGTCACTGTTGATCAAAGTGTTTGTTTTCTGTTTATGATATTATTTTGGGTTGTTTATTGTAATGTTCTTTCAACTGACTATTTGATGATTCTATTTAATTAATTTCTTTGTTTGTTTCAACTGCAGAGACCATGACAAACATGTCTGAGCTGCCAGAGCTCAATAAATGACAACCTGAACTGCATGTACTGAGTCAAGTCTCTTTAATGGGAGATCTCATAGTGGTCAACTGTCATTAACAACCAGTGTGGGAGAACATTCCAATGCAGTCCCAGATAATATTTTCAAGAGGTATCATGTCATGAGATATAGAATTGGTCCGGCCCTTCATAAAAAACAATTAAATTGTAGGATTGTGTTCTCCATAAGGACACAGATACCTTCACTGTGTTCATAATGTTTCTATCAACCTGATCTCACACAAATAGGTGAAATGAACATGACTTATCACCAAATCACGTGTTGGTGGCACGGAAAGTGTTAAAAATGCGTGTTCCCAGCAGGAAATGGTTTTGTGAAGGAGGCATGACAGGAAGTAGTCTCACATTGAAGTAACGCAGTGCAAAGTAAGGGTGTTGTGGTCTGGATGGTGGATGGGCGGATGCGTTTGCCTACAATGCCGGCGACTGGGGTTCAATTCCCATCTTATTCCCAGCTTTGATTCTGTTGTGACCAAATTTTTATTTTTAGTGAAAATGATTTATTATTTAATCATGACCAACCCAAACCTTAACCACAGTTGTTTTACTTGCTTAAACTTAACCATTGGCCAACCTTTAGGTGAAAATGGCGTGTCCAGTTTGTGCTGTTGTCACAGAGTCCAATCCATGTTATTGTCACAGAATCCAATTTGTGGTGGGGGACTGTAATTAACTTTAAAGATGGACAGCACTCTGCTGAGCAAAGGTAAGAATTTAAAACAGATGAGTTTGTTATTATCCAGCTCTCCTAAGAAGAGGTATGAAGTCATGAGGTATAGAATTGGTCCGGCCCTTCATACTCTGTTGATTTAGTTTCCTCTTTCAAAACATCACATCCAATAATCAGGGCTGACTGAATAACCCTAACCATGTATCTTGAAAACTCACAACATATTTCACACACTACTTCAAGAGAGTTCTTTAGATCTTCACGTGTTTCCCAAAGGATTTCATGACAACAAATTTTAAAGATCTACTTGAATATCAACTTCAAGAATCGTAAGGCATCACGGGTCGATTCAAGGAATCATTCATTTTCTTAGCTGAAAGCACACCAAGTCAATTGAAGAAACCTTAATTATAAATAACATATAGTTTATAGCCTCCAACAGTTCACTTCATCTTTATGAATGTATATAGTTCTATATATTATTTGTAATGCTGCCATTTCAATAGAGCTGTGACTGACAGGCTGCCTTGTGGATGGAGGCTGGTGTGTGATATTGACCCAGCTCACCATTATAATTTCACTTGTTGAAATATTTACTGAATTTTCAGGCTCATAAACCACACTGTGTTGTTGTTGACCAGTTGCCTGGGATTTGCTTAGAACAGTGCAAAACAGCTGACCGCATAAGGCCTAGGGTATTAATGTAGACTAAAGTATACGCTCAAATTTGATGTAGCCTAATAATAAATACATTGGAAAGAAAGAGAGGTAGCATTATTTATTTATTTTGACAGTAAGGGTTGGGCAAAAGGAAATGCCTCTAATGGTTTTGATGTTGTGGAGCGCAGAGTTTAGGTTGGACAGTCTGTCTGCTGTAGGATCTCACCTTCATCGCTCCTGCAAAGAGATACTTGAAATCTCACAACTACTGCCAGGTTGCCGTGAATGAATAACGCATTTCTTGTACTACTTGAGTTGTGAGTATTTTTAGGAAAGCCTCGTGAAATGAACAAATGTCTTGAAGAATGACTTCAAGAGATACTTAGCACTACGACCTGCTTTGGGAAAGCCACTTCAGAGAAACATTTACAGTGGAGTTCACCTTGTGTTTCTGCCAGGATTCATCATGACAGAACACAACACCTTTAACAACCTGTGTGTGTGTGTGTGTGTGTGTTATCTGGAGACCTAATAGTTAATGTTTTCTCTGCAGAGTTCACCAGCAATGGAAAGAGGTTCCCAGTGGTCAGTCTGCTCAGGAGCATCAAACAGACCTGGACTCCATATTTATGGTGTGTAAATGTACAACAACACCTTTTACTTCAGCTACAAAGAAAATCCAAAACAACCATTCTGGTCATCATAGTCTCCATGCTGCACTCTTTAGACCAGTGGGCTTTCAAACTGTGCAAGATCAATTTGATGTTGGGTTCCATGATTTTGTATTCTGTTCCAGCTTCTTGAGGAGAACATTGTCACTTTTGTGAAGAACGAGCTGAAAAGGGTCCAGAGGGTTCTGAGTCCAGATTACCCAGAATGCTCAGAGAAGCAGAGGGAGGATGAGGAGATGGTGGACGGTGAGGAGGAAGAGCAGAGGAGGAGCAGAGAGGCTTTTCTGCAGATCACACTGCACTTCCTGAGGAGAATGAAGCAGGAGGAGCTGGCTGACTTTCTGCAGAGCAGTAAGAGGCTTTTAACAGGTTTAACATGATGGAGAGGGGAAATGGTGGGAAAATGAGAGATGTTTACATTTCCAAACTCTGCTGTAAATACGCTGTGCACATCTGCATCAGATCTATACAATTCTTCTGGGCTGCACACAGTCAGAACATGTTTGTCTACTACTGATGAACTGAATAGATATCATATCGAGTGGGCAAATACTCATTGATTTAATTTGTTGTTTGTTCATTCAGAAACTCTTGCACCCATCTGCCAACATCACCTCAAATCCAATCTGAAGGAGAAGTTTCAGTGTGTGTTTGAGGGGATTGCTAAAGCAGGAAACCCAACACTTCTGAATCAGATCTACACAGAGCTCTACATCACAGAGGGAGGGAGTGGAGAGGTCAATGATGAACATGAGGTCAGACAGATTGAAGCAGCATCCAGGAAACCAGTGAGACCAGAAACAACAATCAAATGTGAAGATAGCTTTAAACCCTTACCTGGAAGAGATACACCAATCAGAACACTGATGACAAAGGGAGTGGCTGGCATCGGGAAAACAGTCTTAACACAGAAGTTCACTCTGGACTGGGCTGAAGACAAAGCCAATCAAGATATACAGTTCATATTTCCGCTGACTTTCCGAGAGCTGAATCTGCTGAAAGGGAAAAAGTACAGCTTGGTGAAACTTCTTCATCACTTCTTTATTGACACCAAAGAAGCAGGAATCTGCAGGTTTGACAAGTTCCAGGTTGTGTTCATCTTTGACGGTCTGGATGAGTGTCGACTTCCTCTAGACTTCCAGAACAACGAGATCCTGACTGATGTGACAGAGTCAACCTCAGTGGACGCCCTGCTGACAAACCTCATCGAGGGGAAACTGCTGCCCTCTGCTCGCCTCTGGATAACCACACGACCTGCAGCAGCCAATCAGATCCCTCCTGAGTGCGTTGACATGGTGACAGAGGTGAGAGGCTTCACTGACCCACAGAAGGAGGAGTACTTCAGGAAGAGATTCACAGATGAGGAGCAGGCCAGCAGAATCATCTCCCACATCAAGACTTCACAAAGCCTCCACATCATGTGCCACATCCCAGTCTTCTGCTGGATCACTGCTACTGTTCTGGAGCATGTGTTGGAAACCAGTGAGAGGGGAGACCTGCCCAAGACCCTGACTGAGATGTACATCCACTTTCTGGTGGTTCAGTCCAAACAGGGGAATGTCAAGTATCATGGGAGAGCTGAGACAGATCCACTCTGGAATACAGAGAGCAGGAAGATGATTCTGTCTCTGGGAAAACTGGCTTTTGACCAGCTGGAGAAAGACAACCTGATCTTCTATGAAGCTGACCTGGCAGAATGTGGCATTGATATCAGAGCAGCCTCAGTGTACTCAGGAGTGTTCACACAGATCTTTAAAGAGGAGCGTGGGCTGTACCAGGACAAGGTGTTCTGCTTTGTCCATCTGAGCATTCAGGAGTTTCTGGCTGCTGTTTATGTCATCGTCTCATTCATCAATACTGGTGTCAATCTACTGTCAGAACTACAATCAGCCTCCACAACATCTCAACTAAGAGACCAATCTCAGGTAAATCACCTCTACCAGAGTGCTGTGGACAAGACCTTACAGAGTCCAAATGGACACCTGGACTTGTTCCTCCGCTTCCTCCTGGGTCTTTCACTGGAGACCAATCAGACTCTCCTACGAGGCCTGCTGACACAGACAGGAAGTAGCTCACAGACCAATCAGGAAACAGTCCAGTACATCAAGGAGAAGATCAGGGAGAATCCGTCTCCAGAGAGAAGCATCAATTTGTTCCACTGTCTGAATGAGATGAATGACCGTTCTCTAGTGAAGGAGATCCAACAGTACCTGAGATCAGGAAGTCTCTCCAGAGCCAAACTCTCCCCTGCTCAGTGGTCGGCTCTGGTCTTCATCTTACTGTCATCAGAAGAAGAGCTGGACGTGTTTGACCTGAAGAAATACTCTGCTTCAGAGGAGGCTCTTCTGAGGCTGCTGCCAGTGGTCAAAGCCTCCAATAAATCTTTGTAAGTGCATAGAAAACTGGATAGATTCAATATATTGAATCTAATATTCATACAGAGGAAAAAATATATATTTTCAAAGTTATTGTACATCTTCATCACTAATATTTCTTCAGGCTGAATGTCTGTAAGCTGTCAGAGAGAAGCTGTGAAGCTCTGGCCTCAGTTGTCAGCTCCCAGTCCTCTAGTCTGAGAGAGCTGGACCTGAGTAACAACGACCTGCAGGATTCAGGAGTGAAGCTGTTCTCTGCTGGACTGGAGAGTCCACACTGTAGACTTGAAACTCTCAGGTAAGATCCATGTACAGTTTATTTCAATTGAATTTATTCCAAACTAAGCTCTATGCTCTCAAAGCAGTCTCTCGGGTCAGGATTCCTGAATCTGCAAAGAGTGACCCTGCAAGTTTTACATCGGCGTCTTCAATTTAGAATTTCACTTTAAAGAAAGTTTGGGAATTTTCCAGCACTTGTTTTATTCAAATTCAAATACACAGCCATGAACATGAAGGATTTAGAGAAGATTATACATGCTCTGATATCATGTAATTTAGATTACTGCACTTCTCTCTATTCCTGTCTCAGCCATAATTCACTGTCACATCTCCAGCTTGTTCAGAATAGAGCAGCTAGGATTTTAACTAGTGTTAAATAGAGATCATATATCCCCAACTGTACCATCTCTCTACTGGTTACCACTTAATACAGAATTAATATTAAGATTTCACTGATCACATTTAAAACATGACCAGTTTTCTCCATTAGTTTCACTGCAGAGCTCTTAGTTCCCTTTGAGCCGGAGAGCAAGTTGAGATCTTCAGGTCTTTCTGACTTTCCCTCAGTCTAGACTCAAGACTGAAGGTGAAAACACTTTTCCCATCAGGGCCTCTAGACTGAAATGCCTTCCTGAGGGATTAGGCTCATCTGTTAAAACACTTTAAATTTGCTTTATATATCTTGCTATTCTTTGGAAAGCATAACATAGCATGCACCATTTGGTGGATGTATTTATCCAAATCACCTTACAGTACCATGTGTGAATATATTTGTAGCATTGGTGACCCCAGTGGGAATCAAACCAGTATCGCTGGCTTTCTTAGTGCTACACTCAGCTCAATGAGCTACAGCACCATGCGAAGTACACTGTAAACTCTGCTTTTAGATAAATAGAGTTTTTCATTATTAGTAGTAGTGATCTGAAAGAAAAAACACAGACAACATTGAGAGACTTAAAATATCAAAGAATAGCATTTTTATTTCTGTTAATGTCCGTTAAGGCTGAGTGGCTGTCAGCTGTCAGAGAGAAGCTGTGAAGCTCTGGCCTCAGTTCTCAGCTCCCAGTCCTCTAGTCTGAGAGAGCTGGACCTGAGTAACAACGACCTGCAGGATTCAGGAGTGAAGCTGCTCTCGGCTGGACTGGAGTGTCCACACTGCAGACTGGAGACTCTCAGGTAAGATCAGGTTAAGATGCTTTTGTGTAATAATATGTTGCAACTGTTAACTGCATGCTTTTTATGTCTTTGTGTTCTGTTTTTTTGTATTATTTGTGGGTTTTTTTTACATTTTCTGCATTGATCAAACATTCAATCATTTTGTATGGTTTAACCCTGTATTATAAAAATGTATTTTGTTGTATTTCTCTTCTTTTCTACTCCTGTACTGTTCCTTTTAATTCTATTAAAATTCTATTAGAATTCAGTTTACCTTTCACCATAAGCGCCGCCATACTGCTGTGACATCAGGTGTGTTTATGTCGCCGAACAGAGCTCCCAGTCAGAAAGTCTTGCTCCAATTTCCTTCTGGGTGCTCTGACTTCAAAGACTGTTCTGTTGCACTTTTCCAAGTCGGAAGTCGTGTTTTTCCCCGAGTTCCAAGTACAATGGAATGTAGCATACATGTAACAAAGGAAGAAATAGCTCGCTCAACTCCAAACTCTTCTTGTTGTCTTTAGGGTGCAGACTCTTGTGCATACAGATTCAAAAAAAGGAGGGATGTCCGCACAACCAGCTGGTAAACAAGCTGGTCAGCCAATGCTCTATCAAGTGTACTCTTAATTTCATTATCAAATCTGGTGGTGGGGTCACCATTCAACTGGGTATAGAAATGACTGCTTTCTCTTCCCCACCTAGATTCGCCAATAAGCGTACCAATAATCTGAGAGACACACTGGTAAAAAATGACACTTATATACCACCTCAGCACTTCTTACCTTCCCCTCCCTCTGGTAACCTTCCTTGCCACAACTGTAATGCCATGATAAAGGGGGATTTCTTTCTACACCTACATACTGGCAGAAGAATGAAAGTAAGAGGCAGGATTTCATGTAACACCAAGTATGTTGTATACTGTACATACTGAAATGGTATCACTCCCCCATGGGGGTGGAAACGCTGATGAAGGCTTAGCGCTGAAACGCGTTTGTTTCTCAGCTTGCTGCTGTGCGTATAATAAACTTTTGTAATTAATTTGGTTGTGCGGACATCCCTCCTTTTTTAGCATAGCTGTCCCAGGGGAAGCCTGCAGTACTGGTCTTGGCACTGAACCCTTTGTCTGCTTTTGGGCTCCTCTCTCTTAGTTCCCCCTGGGATGCCACAGTGGTCATATACATTTTCTCATCATTTCGTATGGTTTAAACCCTGTATGATAAAAATGTATTGGTTTGTATTCCTCTTCTTTTCTACTCTGTTCCTTTTAATTCTATTAAAAGGGTGGACAGAGTTAGAGCATCATGTTTGAGCTCTGAAACATAAAATGTTCCCTGTCCAAATGTACTTGAATAAGGTGCTGAGCCCTTCCTGCTCACTGACAGTGAGTTGCTCTGGAAAGATAAAACGTAATGGGAAAATGTTTCTATTAATTTTGTCAGGTTGAATCAAACCAAGCTCTCAGAGAAATGCTGTCAGGAGTTGTCGTCAGTTCTCAGCTCCCAGTCCTCTAGTCTGAGAGAGCTGGACCTGAGTAACAACGACCTGCAGGATTCAGGAGTGAAGCGGCTCTCTGCTGGACTGGAGAGTCCACACTGTAGACTGGAGACTCTCAGGTAAGATCTGTTTACATGATTTTTAAACCAGTTGTGATGTCAACATTTAGCACTGTTTTGTAGCCTCTGAATGACTTTCCATGAAGCAAGCAAGCAGCAAGCAAGTTTATTTATATAGCGCATTTTCATACATTGAATGCAATTCAAAGTGCTTTACAAAAGAAAGGAAAAAAGATAGCAAAAGATAAGAAGGCATAAAATAATTCATTCATTATTACAAACATTAAAAGTGCATAGGAAAAGAGCATAAAAAGGGTACACAGGAAATTTAAAGTGCTTTACATTTAAATAGAAATACAATACACCATTAAAATACACAATTTAAAGTCATAAAAATAATCAATAGGAATCCCTCTTTCATTTTAAAGTGCGTAACATTAAAAGTAATAAAAGATATAAAATGGAATAAAATAAAATGAAAATAAAATACCGAAATAGCAGGAGACTTAGCTATAGCCAACACAGAACATGTACGTTTTTAGCCTAGATTTGAAAATGGTCAGATTAGGAGCATGTCTAATATTATCTGGGGGTTTATTCCAATTTTGTGTAGTGTGATAAGAAAGTGCTGCCTCCCTATGTTTTGTTCTGCCTCTGGGGACGGTCAACAAACTCTGCTGGAGATGAATGCATGGATCAGCTTGAAGATATTTCACTATTTCCTCTCCTTGCAGCATCAGATGCTGAAACCTAAAATAGCAGAAAGGACTTCTAAGATTCTGTCACAAACTGAGACAAACTGTCAAACTGAACCAACTGAAGCCACAGAGCCGATCATGGATGGATTACTAAACGGGCCAACCGGGCACAGGCCCAGGGGCCCAAGAGCTCAGGGGGCCCCTAAGCCAGAGCCTGAGACATGATGATGCGGACACTAACTGCACATTTACTGTGCTGCAGTCAAAGGGTTTTTATATCAACACCAAAGCCCCCAAATTCCCCCTATAATAACCTAAACATTTGTTTTGAAGGTGTCAACATGGCTCTGTCACAGTGAGTGTTCCCCTCAGTTTATCTATAGCGCTTTAGCAGTAAAGTGCTGCGTTATTGTCCAAAGGTCTCGTAATGTAAAGTCATGGTTTACGAAGAATGTTGTTTTCCACTCCTGATCTGTCAGCAGGGCCCACTGACTCATATACCATGCAGCTGCTGTGTGGCCAGACAGTAGATTTTGGGGCATTGCAGGCAATCAGAGGTATTTTGCACTTTAAAATATGTTTTTTAGGCCTAGAATAATATGTGTTTGCACCTTGTAATTCCGTTGTAATTGTTTATTTAGTTTTCTCTCCCATAAGTGCAATAACAAAAAAATTAGACAACAATGAGAGCATACAGTAGTTTTTTATGTTCATCTCACTCTTTTGTATTTAAAAAACTGTTTTGAATATGAATTTGAATTGGTCTTTAATAGCCTTGTAGGCATACCGCTTGTACCACTACTTAAAAGGGATGCTAGTGTGGCTGACTGGCACTGGAAAAACTTCAAAAAAAGATGTCGGTGTGCTGAAGAAGGGAGTCATGAGGCAGAGGTATAATGCAAAAGAGGTCGTGGTTTTATTAACCAAAAAATGATAAACAAAAATCGGGAAACATGGCTTCCCTGGCTCTGGTGACTGAGACTGCTCCTTTCTGGCTGTGCCCTTTAATTTCTCCCTCCTTCTTTGTTGCTTGCTCTTTTTAACCTTGCCGTTACCCTCGCATGTAAGCTCAGTCTGGCTGAAGGGAAGGTGCTGTAGCCACTGGGAGTGAGGGGAGACACTAGGGGTCTGACTGACCTTATCTCTATCCTGAGACCGTGTAACAACCATATTAACTGGCTTACTGGCCTGCAGCAACTCAGGTAGTATGGGTACATCCTGGCCCAACAGTACTGGATGAGTTAAGCCTGGCACCACCCCAACTTCCAAAAAGTAGGTCTGGCCCTACATGGGCTGTGGGATAAGGACGTTTGTCCCCATGAACACACCAAACATCCACAACCCCATTCCCAAACTGATTTGGATTCTCAACTAGGTAGGGCATGACTAAGGTTTGGGTGCTGGCAGAGTCTAGCAGAGCTGTGACAGGGGTACCATTCACTGAAATGGTGGTGGTTTGCATCTTACCCCTAACTTCCTGATCTCCCACCCCATGTCTAATGGGTCTTGGCACACAACACATGGTATTAGCTCCTTTAGCTTTAAAATCTGGACATTCTGGCTTTATGTGACCTTCCTTTCCACAAAAATAACACACAGGTGGGGCTTTCTCTGCTCTTTCTGCTGGCCTCTCAGGGGGTCTAGATGTAAATGTCCTCACACCTGAACGTCTACCACTCTAACTAGAACTTGGACCACTACCTCGCTTAGTAGGTATCTGTGCTCAGCAGTGTTGGGCAAGTTCACATTACTTTACTTATTACTCTACAGGAACAGTAATTAGTTACATCACACCACAGCCAGGCCTGCTGTTCAGAAGTGAAACGATGATTGTTTCACAAAGCTTCTCTAACCTGTTAGACAGACAGTCTGTTCAGAACAGCCGCTCCACAGGCGCTAGATGGGGTCGGGGTTTTGTACTTCATGTAAATGTTTTTGATGTTTGAGAACTGGTTGAGGGTCTCAATCTTAGATCCTCGTGACCTCAAGTAATCCATCACTTCTTCTTCTGCTGAGTAGCTGTTTGTCCACCAGCGGCCTGCTCTGAAATCCACATCTGTTGTTTAGTCAGTGTGTGTTTGTCGTTGGCAGTGGATCCTCCTTGTCAGGTACTGTGTTGCGTATCAGATGCTTTGATAAACTGGATGTTGTGTTTTTCGCTGTGGAAAGCATTTTGCTGCCACACAAAGTTTACAACGGACAATAATGTTCTTTGCATCCTTGACTGAGATAAATTCAAAGTAATGGGAAAACTTCCAGCTGCTGAAAGTCTGCGTCTCTCCCTCACCCTCCAGCTTTTGTTTTGCTTTTTTAGTGAGTAGTGACATAAACCTGCTGCATGTCCTGAAGATATGAAGAAAAAAACAAACAGGGATTTGAAAAAAAAGAAAAACCTTTGAAAAAAGGAGAGAACAGAAAAGGTTGACCGAGGTTCAGGTTTAAGTAACACAGTAACGCAGGAGTGTTACTGGGATTAGAAACTGTAATGTAATTTAATTGTAATCCCTTACACTACTGTTACTGAAAAAAGTAATCACATTACTGTAACGCGTCACTGAGTAGCCTAACGTGTTACCGCCCAACACTGGTGTCCAGGGGCCCTTTGTCTCATAATCCGCCTATGGAGCCGATCACTGGGTCAACTGTTTGCATTTGAGACAGTTACACTTTTTGCCAGAATTTGACTGCATTGTCACAACTATTTTCACAGCTGTATACTAAAAAACATCTACCTATGTACCTTGGTGTGTGTGTGTGTGTGTGTGTGTGTGTGTAGGCTGTCAGGCTGTCTCCTCACAGAGGAAGGCTGTGCTTCTCTGGCCTCAGCTCTGAGCTCCAACCCCTCCCATCTGAGAGAGCTGGACCTTAGCTACAATCATCCAGGAGACTCAGGAGTGAAGCTGCTCTCTGCTGGACTGGAGGATCCACACTGGAGACTGGACTCTCTCAGGTATGGAGAGGCAGCGTCTGCTAGAAGGCTGAGTCACACACATTTTCTCTGTCACACTGAGAAGATGAGAAACACTGAAAGATCAACTTTCTTGATTCTTGATGTATCAAGCTCACTTAAACTGTTGATTCATGACTCTAAAAAAGGCCCTTCACTCCACACTCTTTGTTTTACCGTTTACTTAATCAAACAAAGGGATGAGGAAAAAAGTCAGAGTAAAGGACAAGTTCAAAGCCACGGTCAAAACTAATTTGTGCTCTAGCTCAACAGCTTCTCTCTATTGAAGGAAAATGTAAATGCACAATCCACCTGATGCTTCTCTGCTGACAGTAATTAGCTAAAGAGAGACGAGCATTAATCTAAGGCAATATAAACTATATGTTACACAAGTAAATGTTAAATATTTTCAATATTAATGAAAACAATCAATAAATCTATATCATCTATATATAAGAAATGTCTCTTACAAATAACAAGTGGCGTTGTATGGAAAATCAGAAAATCATTCATACAGAAGGTTATGAAGGTTATTTGTTTCCATTATGAAGAGATTATGCTGTTCTGACTTTATTTAACCCCCACAGTGTGGACCATGGTGGAGTCCAGATGTTGAAACCAGGTCTGAGGAAGTGTAAGTGTGTATTCAGTTTTATATTCATGAATACAAAGCAGCACACATTCAATTACTATTTAAATAGAAAGCTCATGTATGTGACGTCTATTTATTCAAATCCTACTGTGAAAAAAAATGGCTGACAAAATGTGTCATCATGAAACTGAAGAAATGAACAGTCAATCTGTTAATAAATCAATAGATAATAAACACAACAGGTGTATTAGATGAGAAGCTGCTGCTGTATTGTCTTGTTCTCTCCATCAGATGCCTGTGAACTCACACTGGACCCAAACACAGCACACAGAGACCTCTTCTTGTCTGAAGACAACAGAAAGGTGACAGAGGTGATAGGGGAGCAACCATATACTGATCACCCAGAGAGATTTGTCTACTGGAGACAGCTGCTGTGTAGAAATGGTCTGACTGGTCGCTGTTACTGGGAGGTCGAGAGGAAAGGAGGGGTTTATATAGGAGTGACTTACAGAGGAATCAGGAGAGGAGGGGGTGATGACTGCAGGCTTGGAGGAAATGAAAAGTCCTGGAGTCTGGTCTGCTATGCTGATAGTTACTCTGCCTGTCACAATAACAGCAGAACAGCCATACGTTCCCCCTCCTCCTCTGACTCTAACAGAGTAGCAGTATATCTGGACTGGCCTGCTGGCTCTCTGTCCTTCTACAGAGTCTCCTCTGACACACTGATCCACCTCCACACCTTCTACACCACATTCACTGAACCACTCTACCCTGGGTTTGGGCTTGGGGTTAGGTCTGATCCTACGTTTGGGTTGATTGATCAGCTTAAGTTGGTATTTAAGCCACTGTCTGGTTCCTCAGTGTCTCTGTGTCAGATAGAGGAGGGAGAGAGAAACACTCAGACTGCAGACCAAAGACAGCTGCTGAAATGATAGTTCACTCTGGACAGGATCACACACACACACACACACACCACACACACACACACACACACACACACACACATACACACACACACACACACACACACACACCTACATCTTAATGTGAGAATAGTAATGTTTGTATTTTCATGTGATTACTGTGAACAAACATGATCCATCAGTCAGTGTAAACAGAGTGTATTGTGTGTGTTGGGAAACTGAACAGGGTTTTCACAACACACACGTACAAGAACATGAACATTTTATTGTGAAAATGAAAATAATGGAGTCTGTTGTTGATGATTGACAGGTTAAAATATCTTTCTTCTGCAACTTTGTTTTATTTGGTATTTTATTCTCATTTCATCATTCCAAGCTAAACATTTATCTAGTTTTCTATAATTGTTTCTCAGAATTAAAGTTTAGCCTAAATGAACATTTTCTGGTCTTCATCTTTTACAACAAGCCGTTTCAAACAGGATTTTTTTAATATTGGATAATAATTACTATAAAATAAACTAATTTGTTGTTCTGTCTGTTTATTGTTTATTGTGGATCCCCATTAGTCGACGCACAAGCGACAGACTAGTCTTCCTGGGGTCCGTTTTAAAATATCAATACAAAACAGTCATTTGTTGTTCTTTTGTTTTATAAGTTGTGAGTTATTACATTTCAGAATCAAGGGAAATGTAATGTATGACATCACTGATTTACATTTGTCAAACTGTCTCTCAAGTGTGACATCATTTTTTCAGCCCAAATAAGGGATTCTGGCCCCACCCCCTTTCAGTCTAATGTGAAAATGAATAGAGGAGAGTAAAATGATGTTAAAGCCTTTAACTGTCCAACACTAATATTGACTGTTTCTGCTTTCAGGTTCCTCTGTTCTGCTTTTCTTTATTAGTTGAGCTGATTCTGAAGAAAACAATAACAAATCTCTAGCTACATAGTTTTAAAAAATTCAGTAAAGTGTTAAAGTATGTAATAATTTAATCTTATGTCATTTCTACTGACATTATTTCATCCATTTTAAGACATTTGAGAGGAAAAGAGGCTGAACCACGATGTCAGAGACTCAGATTCACACATTTATGTTCAATATCTAGAATTGAAAGGAAAATTACAAACATTCGATTTTTAATATATAGGTGCAACAAAATGTATTTTCACCTAACTCAAGTAAAGCAATTGGGCTTCTTTTTTTATTTAACCTATATTTAACCAGTTTATTCACAATAATATAAAAAAAATCTTTTTTTTTTTTTTTTTTTTATCAAGAGAGAACTGATCAAGAAAGCAGCATCATGACAAACATAAAAGTCACAAACAACATACAAAAATGTAAGAAAGCAAAACCGCCTACAAATCAAAGTCACATTAAAGAAAGAGCTCAGTCAGATTTTATGTCAAAGTTCTCCAGGCAGAAGACAAGATCCATTTTACACTTTTTGAAATGTATTTACCTATCCTCACTCAAAAGAAAGGAAAATTTGACTCCAAGTTATTGTAAGAATTTCATTGTAAATCCTCAATCTATGCAATTTTACCCATTTTGGAACCTAAACTCTCAAACTACAGGCTGATTTGACCTCAGAAAACAAACTTTTTTCAGGAGCAAAAGCTGAAACAAAACATTTCAGAGTGTGTCTTCAGAAAACTCTTCAGACCAGTGGAGCGATAACAGTGACAGTGTTAACATGCACAGAGTTTCCAGCAGCTCTTCTCTGTGTTCAGGTCATACTGTGTTGAGGTCATGGATCTGTTCAGGAGGTGGTTTTTGTGGAGTGAGGACGCCCTCTGGTGGATTGTACCGGCTACAGCATGTGTGCAGGTCACACTGAGAAGCTGAGGAATACAGTTTAATGTGTAATGCTGGATATGAGTGACGTCTTATGGAAAAACACTCGTACAGAAGGTTATGAAGGTTATTTGTTTCCATTATCAAAGAGATTATGCTGGTCTGACTTTATTTAACCCCCACAGTCTGGACCATGGTGGAGTCCAGATGTTGAAACCAGGTCTGAGGAAGTGTCAGTGTGTATTTAGTTTTACTCATGAAAACATTCAATTCCTATTTAAATAGAAAGCTCATGTATCTATTTATTCAAATCCTATTCTGAAAAAAAGATGGCTGACAAAATGTGTCATCATGAAACTGTGAACTGTCAACCTAATAAATCAACCAATAATAAACACAACAGGTCTATTAGGTGATAACTGCTGCTGTATTGTGTCTGGTTCACTCTGGACAGGATCACACACACACACATACATCTTAAGGTGAGAATATTAATATTTGTATTTTCATATGTGTTTCCTACTCATTTTACTGTCAACAAACATCCATCAATCAGTGTAAACAGAGTGTATTGTGTGTGTTGGGAAACTGAACAGGGTTTTAACAACACACATAGCCTACTACTACTGCTACTGCTGCTACTACTATTTCTACTAATACTACTACTACTGCAATTACAACTACTACTGCTAATACTGCTGCTATTACTACAAAACTAGTACTAACACGCTAGCCACCATTAGTAATTACCAAGCAACTGTAGGAGCCATAAAACATAACACAAAATGTAATCTTTCAAGCTGAAGCAAGCACACAAACTTTCTTCAGACAATTGAACATTTCTAGTTCAAGTCTTTTTAGACAAGAAAACAGGGACGTGTATCATTTGAGGCAGCCAACTGCTCTCTCCGGACTGTGGGAGAACTGGTGAACCTGGGGAGAATATTTATAAAAAGCAATTGTTACATAAGAGTCATGCAGTCAACACAACACATACAAACACATAACTAAACCATTAATTATGCCCTTGAATCTTAATGCTTGCTTATCAGTCTAAGACTATTTGAGATACACTCTTAGAAATAGAAGGGCTAACTAGAACCATATAGAGTTCTTTGACTTGTCCTCATAGGAGAACCCTTTTTGGCTCCAGGTGGAACCCTTTTTGCAGGTTAGACTTGGAACCCTTTCAGAGGGATTCACCTAGAACCCTTACTAAATGGTTCTACTTAGAACTCACAGTAGGTAGTTACATCGGGAACCCTCTAACAAGGGTTCAGTAAAGAACCCTGAGGTTTTAACATGAACCATTTCTCAGGGTTCATTACAGGACCCTGGGGTTATACCTAATCTATCCAGGTGGTTCTGCACAGAACCCCTGTTCATTCTACTACGGTTCCACTTGAAATCCTTCCAGGGTGTTCTACCTAAATGTAGAGCTGCAACGATTAATCGATTAGTTGTCAACTATTAAAATAATCGCCAACTATTTTGATAATCGATTAATCGGTTTGAGTAATTTTTTAAGAAAAATAAGTCAAAATTCTCTAATTCCAGCTTCTTGAATGTGAATATTTTCTGGTTTCTTTACTCCTCTATGACAGTAAACTGAATATCTTTGGGTTGTGGACAAAACAAGACATTTGAGGACGTCATCTCGGGCTTTGGGAAACATTGATCGACAAAACTTTTCACCATTTTCTGACATTTTATTGACCAAACAACTAATCAATTAATCGAGAAAATAATCAGATTAATCGACAATGAAAATAATTGTTAGTTGCAGCCCTACGTAAATCCTTTTATTTTTTACAGGTTCCTCTTTGAACCTTTATATGAAGTTCTATCAATAGTTCTTTCACTTTTATTGAGACATCTGTTTATTATGAACTCTTAGCAATGACAAAGAAGGTGGAGACATTCTCTGAAGATGAGCCAACTGGATCAGAGTGGCTCTGTAGATCTTTTGGAAACTTCTGTCAGCCCCCATTATATTGTGAATAAGCTCAGGCACAGTTAAAGCAGCAAGATAACTGTCCACACAAGCTCTCCTCATCTGGGGATTTGTCTCCTGCAATGGAAAAAGGGAGAGAAAAAGATGGTTAGTGGCTACACATTAAAGTCTCCATAGCACACCAGTTGAAGTTGTCAACAGCAACAAAAAAGATCACAAGAAGCAAATTACAGTTTATATAAATGAATAGTTCTCTCTCAACACACAACACTGCTAGACTTAAGCTTGAATTGCGATGTGCGATGGAGCTCACCTTGTTTCTTTGACTTGTTCCTTTTGAAGATAATTTCTGGCTACATGGTGCACAAACACAACTGATCAAAATTTGCCTCTGATTGGTTACATGTCACACCTCCTTGGTGGAACAGGAAATGTGTTGACCAAAATATTGCTCTTACATGCTTGAAAGCATCAGACAGGCTGATAGTGTAGTGGTTAAAGCACATGTCTTCCAAACCATCATAAGCTGTGTGTTGTGAAACGCAGGTCCTACCAGGGGTTCTCTTATAGCTATCTACAGTTGAATCCTGAATGAAATTTAAATAAATATGTCTTTGTTACTTTAAAAGGAAACATGTAATCCTGCTAATTGTGTCTAAGACAAATATAGTGAGTAAATAAAGTGAGTGATTTCCAATTTAGGGAACCTTTAGTGGTTTATGTGCTGCCCCGAGCCCTTGCTGAAGTTAAAATGTCCAAAACACTGTACACACTATGTCACCTTCAGTTGGTCAGTGTGGCTCAGTTGGCAACAGCACAGCATTCCCATCAAGAGTCAGGGTTCAAAACCTGCTAAAGGTCAATGTTTTGATAATAATATTAAATCCAAAAAGGGTTCTTAAAATGAAAATGGTTTCTTGATATAACTATTTGTCTAACAAAGAACCCTTGAGGATGCTATTAAACAAAAAAGGGTTCTTTAGAGGCAAATGGCTCTAGGTAGATCCATACCCCTCCCTGAAGAACGGGCGGCAGCGCAGTACATACTTATTTTTCCAGTGCGATGAACGACCCAGTTACTGAGAATCATCGATTACAGGCTTTCCAGTAGGACAAAGTAGAGTGGCATTTATTAATTATGATTTTATTCATCATTCATTCATTCTTGTCAGTAGATATGGCGGTATAACAGTGGGGAACATCTAGAAATCAATCCCAGCATCCTTTGGGAGGAAGACACCTCCCACGGTTCGCAAGATAGCAGTTCGCAGATCAGCTCAGGTAAGACAATCAGTCTGAAATAGACTAGGATTACACAAATAAGTGCCGGAACGCCGTTCCGGATTGTTCCGGCCCACTTTAACCCCTGTTTGTAAGTAAAATACGCATTCCTGAGAGTGTCCTGGCTGTGTGTCTCCTCCAACATTGCACAGCCATTGTCTTGTGGTGTGTGGCAAGTGCACCGTTCGCGCACAAATTGTTGCACATTTTTTAAATCTGTTTATGGGAAATGCGTGCCTCATATGAATTTTAGAGCAAATAAAACAAAACAAACAAATAAAGTAATCCCTTCAAGTAATCTATTTTTAAAGACAGTAACTGTATTCAGAATACCACCAATTTAAACTGTAACTGTAACGGAATACAGTTACTCATATTTTGTATTTTAAATATGTAACGCGTTGCATGTATTCCGTTACTCCCCAACCCTGAATATAGGTGGGGAGATTTAGAAATGATTTCATCCCTCACCACCTCTTTCGCCATTATTTTTGATTGTTTGATTTTGAAACTGTCCAAAAGTCTCTCTTTTCCTTTAGGATTACTCATCGTTAGCTCATATTTCTTCTGCCCCTTGAAACGGCATCCGATTATTTTTCCACGTTTCTTTTACCGCATTTAGTAACTCCATCATTGTAATTTTGTCCTCACCTACAATCTCGACGTTGAGATTTAGGGTTTTATCCATAATTTTTTTTGTCTCCCATCGGTTCAAAAACAGCGTTGCTCGTAGTCGGTCTCTCCGTTCCGGGTCGGTTTGCCATGGTATCTATCAGAAAACAGACAGGGGAAATCCCCCAAACAGCAAAGCTGCTGGGGGACAGTAACAAAACACCGGGATTAAACAATCACACTACAGACGGCACACAATCGAAATCAAATGGACGGGGATCACGCTCTCACACACAGGAAACTAGGTCAGGTTCAAAGGCTGCTGGGAAAATCGACTGTCGGGCGTGCACAGGGTGGGGTGGCCGTAAGCAATTGAGGCAATTGCGTCTCAAACCCATCCACCAAGTGGGCCTATTTCTCTCCCCTTTGTTATCATTAACCCTCTCGACCATTGTGGTGACCGGGCGGGAGAGACCACATAGTGTTTTCTCTCACCTACATTTGCAGTTTTGTGATATTTTGCTGTGTCCTCAAGGGAATGCTAACTGTTGCTGGCACATGAGCAGGGATGTCATCCTTGTACTTCTGCAAAAGTTACTGTACTGCCGCTTGCCAGCACTGCTGTTCAAGGCCCTGTCTCCACTGAAGAGGGAGCAGCGCCCTCTGCTGCATAGAAAGATAAAAAAGCTCACAGCACCTGATATTCCCAGGCAGTCTCCCATCCAAGTACTGACCAGGCCAGGCCCTGTTTAGCTTCCGAGATCGGAAGAGATAAAGCACACTCAGGTTGGTGTTGCCGTATGCAATTGAGGCAGCCACAGCTAATAGTTTATTCATCAATGTAATACATTTTAACTCCTGTCAATGTAACTTTTTCCCACAGCGCAGCTTAGAGAGCTGAGAGGTTTCACCCTGTGGCAGGACCTCGCTGTCTATTAGGGTTACCCCAAGTTGATAAATCAGTGTCTGGCATTGACTGGCAACTTGCAGCTGTTAAAAATCGGTGCTCATTGAACCATTTCAACAGCTGTTACATTGCGAATGTGATGGCACAGGAGGCCGAGTTCTTCAGTTTCAGAGGCAGAAGTCTTTGATTAACATATGCAAAGTGCATTAGAAAATACATGTCCCTTCAAGTGATCCTTTCACATTCCATTTGCAATCCCTGGTGGTGCGTGGAAAGGCTGTTTGATAGGAAGCTGAAGTAGCTCAGTTGGGAGAGCATTGCACTGAAGATCTAAAGGTTCTGTGTTCAATCCTGGGTTTCAGCTAGTGTGGAGTTCCCTTGTGTGATGCAGTCTTTTTTTGTTCATTTTTTATGTATAAAGGTGTTACTTACATCATTAAATGGCACATTTAAGATTGCTAGAGATGCGTATTTTGCCCAGTGAGTCGCTGCAAATTTCTGTTTAGTATTATTGATCATCTTGTACATCCGGGCCCTCCTGTTGTTTCAGCCTCCTGTGCTGAGGACTGTGAGACATTTTCATCATTCTTTATTGACAAGATCAATGGACGGACAAATATATATATTGTTCAAACCCAATAGTCTCAGTAACCTGATCATTCTTCACGAGTGGATGTCTGCAATTAAGCATTGGATGTCTCAAAATTTCCTTGATTTAACTTTGACAAAAAAAAAAAAGGTTCTAGTCTCTTTTCCACTTCTTCCCCATTTGTTCTTTCTCTCTGCCCTCCCCATCTCTCCCTCTCATTCTGAATCTGCGTGTCACTCTTTCATCAGCCTGCTCCATGGCTTTCACCAATTAGTTACTTCAGGTACTCTGTTTCTGCATAATGAAGTGCTGATTGCTGTGTGAACAATTAGCAATTAGCACATCCTGTGGTGTGCGCTTTACCAACCCTGCTGTAACCAATTGATAGAAAAAAATGTTTTGCTTTGGAAAATGGTATATGTAGTTTTGTAGAGAGTATGACAACAATTACTGTTGAAAAGAGTTTGTATGGCTGTGTTAATGCTACAATATGCATTTTTCACATTAAAATTTCAACTAAGAGCAATCAAAATCTGGCTATAGATTCCATTTTTCATTAGAGAATACTTATGGAATTCAGGATCTACCATTTTGCTGTCAAACAGAAAACTCGTGAGGCACACATGGGGTCTAATATAGTAAACACATTGTCTGTATGGCTCTGTATTGAAAATAATTTTTCTACTGACTGCACATTTAATTTAATACCTCCCATTTGGTGTAACAATTATCTTCTGTCTGTGTCTATGGCATTTAGTTTTCCTCAGTGGGCTGAAGTTCTAAGTGATATCTATGATCACCATGGTCTTCGTTCCTTCCAGTATTTGAAGGAATCATACTTCCAGGTTATTCATGGTAAAACATATGGGGTTCAATGGGATGTTCATCCATGCCTCCACGCTATTGTAGCGATGATCTTTTCTAAATCATCTTGCTTGGTAGCCTCAGTTTAAAATAAACTGTCCTCATGTAATGCCAGCCCTCTTCCAGTAATGAAGAGCTGGGAAAAAGATCTGCATAACCTTAACTTTGAATGAAATGTGTCCATAGTTTGGTATAATGGTTTCTCTTCATCTAAGAACTTTGCTAATACACTGATTCACTGATTCAAGTTTGCACACAAATTCTATTTCACACCTGCCCAAAAATTTTAATGAACTAGTTGATGACTTGTGTTGTAAATGCCTTGTCCTGGGACAGGAAAACATGTTTTGGCAATGCCCAATAGTCACTGCTTTTTGGGAATATGTCAACTTAATTGTTGGGAGGATGAAAAGGAAACTTAATCAAATCCCCCACCCACCACCCCCCAAATACCAGACAAACACATATAAACACTATACATAGCCAGACATCCACAGAAGGAAAATAAATAACACAAATAGAATGAAATGACAGAAAAATTGGTTACATTATCATGCTGTCAGCCTCCATATCCTCAACAAAGGAGCAAAAGCAATTTTTGTCAGCATAGATTAGAGATTGACCTTATTCACATGGTGGCCATCTTGAATACTCAGGGTGGGAAACTCTACTGGCCAGCTCTGTTCTCTTGTTGTGTACCAAGATACATCATACAAACATTTATCATTTCACAGATTCCCCACTGAAAAACATATTTGAAACTAATGGAATTCAAGAAATCAGAGGGATATGTTCACATTTTAATATATTTAGTCCATTATCACTAGCTACCAGAGTCTAGCCTAGGTAGCTAGCTAGTAGCTTACTAGCTAGTAAGCTAACTAACTTCCCTGTCAAATTCAAAAAGTTGTTGTGGTTGTTCTCAAGATTGCTAGCTAATTTGGAAACTGTTACATTTATCTGTATTTTGTCCTCACTGATGTGTTTAATGGGTCGACTTTCCCACCAAGTGTTCAAAATGGCCGCCGTGTGAATAAGGTCAATTGCAGTTACAAACACACCTTGGTGGAGTGAGGCTCACTCTACACTCCTTAGCGTTGGCCAAACTTGACAAATTCCAAACCTTGTATGCAAAACAGCTCTGCTAGCTCAGTCTGGTTATAACTAAGACATTTGGCAACAAAAAAAAACATTTTTGTCACACATAGATTAGCTACCACAGTGTTAAAGCCATAGCTACAGTAGGCTACCTCACACCAGACTCACTGGCCTGAATGTGGCTCCTTCCTGATGAACAGGTCTTGTGCAGTGGGGAAAATAACTGGCTTCCTTACACATGTCCATTCCAGTCCCAGTATTCAGTTTGGATTATGGACTATAGTCTTATCTATGAGCGCGTGTGATTGACAGGCAGGGATGGAACGCCTCCTTGCAGAAGAGCTGTCCTGATTGGTTGTTAAGATTACAGGGCATGGGACAGCCACAGAGACTTTTCTCAGAGCATGAAATTTATTGATAGCTATCGGGATGTAAAGAGAATTTTACTAAATATTACCAAAATGGATCTAAAAAAAATAGCCTACCCAGCTTTAACCTAGCTTTGATTTTTTGCGGTTCCCCCCTACCACAAGTAGATGGCGATTGACTGTTTGCCAGCTTTTCCCTGATAGCCCAGCTTGCCCAACATTACACACAAGTGTTGGATCCCTGTTCTGTTCTGGCTTTTTTACTAGGCTGAGAAGAGATCAGTGCCGGGATCACTTAGCCCTCCTTTTTACTGGCATGAAATCCTGTAAAACTCCATCATCAAACATAAAACGGCTTGACTCGGAAGAGGTCTACATCAAAACTGGAGAAATGAAATAGAAAACCAACATTGGTTCAAGAGCTATTCCCTAATAAAATCGAGAAATTTGATTTGCAAGTTGTTTCAGAATAGAAAAATGTAAAGAGAGAAGGTTGCTCTCAAAATTGAGACTGTCAAATCTTGAGATTCAAAGGGGAAGGCACCATAAATCCCACGTATGAGAAAATCAGAGGCTATGTAAACACTGTGATTTAAAGGAATTGTTCACCCAAAAATGAAAATTCTGTCATCATCTACTCCCCCTCATGCCAGTTGAAACACAGGTGAAGTTTGTCCATATAACACACAGGGAGGCTGCCAGCACAACTCCATAGCAGCCTTCTCCAAAACAACTGAAGTCAGTGGGGACCAGTTCTTCAGAGTTCCAAAAAGACCTACAGTATATTTACACCATCATTTAGTGCAAATCTTAACTACAGCTGATTGATTTGCAACAAGTAATAGTGTATAGGTCTTTCTATTCACAGTGTGATTGTTTGGCTGTTTTTGTTTTGGAACTCTAAAGAACAGGTCCCCATTGACTTCAGTTGTTTTGGAGAAGGCTGCTACCAAGTTGTGCTGGCAGCCTCCCTGTGTGTTATATGGACTAACAAATTTCACCTGTGTTTCATTTGGCATGAGGGTGAGGAGATGATGACAGAATTTTCATTTTTGGGTGAACTATTCCTTTAAACAAGACAGAGATAACGATGCATTTCTTGCTTGAACGCCCCAAATACGGCAAAATAAGATAAACGTACTTTTCAGTTTGACGTGTGATTTCTCTGCCCTCTTCCAGGAACAAAAATGAAAAATGTTAACCATGCCTACTTTGTTTGAATGTTTAATACCTGCACTAAAGCCCGAGCAAATACACTTTTAAAAGCATTTGTTTGGGGACAAGATGCATCTGGTGTTGTGCCAACAGGCGTTTCTCCCCAAGAATTCGAGAGGACGATATTTTGAATGGATACTGTTCACTTGTTTTGGAGGCCCTGAAGCATGCTTGCTGAATGGTAAGTGGAGGCAGATCTGTTCTGAAATGTACAGGAACAGACTGTGGTATTGCAGTGGATAAGGTCCATGTTGGTAAATACATATTTTCTCATTTGTGCAGTGATATTAATAACACCATCAGGTTTTGACAAAAAAAACATGATGGCTCTGCAATAACACCATCACCTTCCTTGCTTTACATCGGGGAAATCCAATCAACACTCATGCACCTGCCTCTGTATTGACATCAGAGAAAACCCCTTGATGGACCTATATACAGAGCCCCAAAAAACAACAATTGAGAAAGATATATCACTATACTGTGCTACACTGATGCAGTTTGCAGTGCAAATGAAAATGTGCACTGTTGTTTGAAAACATTTCTGAGATATTTTCATATTTATAAACTATGACTTACTAGGATATTTTGTAGATATTACAATATTGTATATGCATAGTAGAATTATATGGATATCTATGTTTTAATTATTGATATTCTAATTATTATCCTTCAATAATCAATGTAGAGATACAGAATAATTGTGTCCTTGTTTAGGGTTTTTATTGTTTTATGTAAGCCAATGTGTTTGTAATGTCTGAATTTCTTCTTTGGCAAAATGTACACATGCAAAGCTAATTGAATAGAATTGAATTAATTCCATCTCTGGTCTTACCAGCAACCTGCGTTAAGCGATGTCTTCTTGTCTTTTCTTGCTCCCTCTCTCTCTCTCTCTCTCTCTCTCTCTCTCTCTCTCTCTCTCTCAGTTGCATGTGTCAAACACGCCGCAGTGAAAAAAATAGGACTTCTGGTCATAACCTTCAAAATAAAATCCTGTTCCAAATATTTGAGTAATACAAAGAAAGTATCAAGAGTGAAATGAAGAATATATTTAGGGAAGAAACTGTAGACAATTTTTAAGGTATTTTTGCTTTATTAGATGGTTGGAGGTTGTAACAGGTTGAATGGTTTAATTCTTTGCAAATCAAAGGTGTAAAACGGATATGGTGGTGAATATGGATAGAGGCAAAACTATCTACAAATGTAACTGATTGTAATCTTTAATCTTAAAGTATATTGTATTCAAATTGTTGACATATACAAACATATGGCTGGATTGAAAAATATGGCAAAGATTCTTTTATAGTGTTCTCCAAGGCAACAGAAGGTGTAGTGGCAAAAAACACTGGGTTGTTTTGCAAAATTCTGGGTTAAGCCTGTGTCATTTTTGCGGGTTGTTTGAAAGGTTCTGGGTAATTTGGTCTAATCCCAACACAGCCCCACATCATCTACACAGACTGGTTTACCTGAACCCAGCTGCAGGGTCCATTTGTGGGGGATACCACACTGAGAAGACCTTGGTGTTGCAATGAATAAAAAAAAAGGTTGGCATCTCAACTCACTTGAAGTTTGTACCTCATTAGCTAGTGTAAGTAAGGCTGTCTTGTTTTGTTCTTTCAGATCGGGCAATAGATGTGAAGAGCTTCCCACTCTGAGATGATTGAACCATTGTCAGCCTCATCCCCAAAATTGGACTGAGAGTACAGATCATAAAACAACATAGTGTGACAAGACAGACTGAGACCCAGGAGCGGACACACTCACGGAGACAGATGTAGGATTTACAGGTTTTACTGTAGTAGGCTACAGCCTATGGAGGGTTTTAAGGGCTGAAACTAAATATATAAATACATAAATAATTATATAATAAAATGCTTAAATAAATGAATAAATATATAATTATATAATAAAATGCTTAAATAAATGAATAAATAAATAATTATATAATTTAATGCTTAATAAATATATAATTATATAATAAAATGCTTAAATAAATAAATAATTATGTGATTTAATGCTTAATTGTCACCATAAATAAATAAATCACAAATTAAATGAGACATTAAATATATAATTGTTAAATTTGTGTATTTATTTATATATTATTTATATATATATAGATTTATATATTTACACGTTTGTATATTTATTTATTCATTCGTATATTCATTTATTTATTTACATATTCATTTATTCACACATGTATTTATCTATTTATAATTGTATTTATTTATTTATATATAATTTCATGTATCCATAGTGTAACTTCCTGCAGCGAAATAAATGAATCTGTCAACTTCATCCATCATATACAGCAGGCAGGCAAGGCAAGTAGAAACTGGAAATTATTAGCCTGTAGCCAAGTTTGTCTGTCTGGAAACTAGACAGACAAACTTGGCTACAGGCTAATAACTAGGCTAATAACAAGGTGTGTCATATGGGCATGGCCATTCCCATATGACACACCCACAGCAAATGGTATATGCCCCAAAACGTCCAACATAATTGAAAAGCCAATTTCAGCCAAACGGGGATGTAGGCACACACACAGGGATCACAGAAAGACACAGTCTGATCATGTGTATCTGATTAATTTATTGTTATTTTAATGTGGAAAAACGTTGCATATTACAGGTGAAGTCATTTCCCCCCCCAGAAGCTAATGCTTTTATTTTGAAGGCCAAATCGCGCATCTTCCGGTCTCGCTCTAGCTAACTCTGGCGAGCTTGACTCAGCTGATGGACCGCAGGCTTGCGCCACTTGATGCCCACACACTCATGCACACATACACTCACACATTCCACCAGTCGCTCTCTCGTTATCATCGTCTCGCTTCCAGAAACGGACGTCCTTTTGGATTTACCTACAGGTGCCTCCGTTAAACGATGATCTGAAGAGGTAGTACAGGTAAGGTTTTTTTTTTTTTTTTTTTATAAACCGTATATTGATTGATTCGGTTTGTAACGCGTGATTGGCCCAGGATTCAACAGCTTATCAATACGACCACTGCCTGTTGACGAATGACTCACGCCAATAAGAATTACCGACTCTGTGTGGTGAATTGTCTTTTGGCAACGGTGCATTATCTAACGTGACTATAGCCAGCATAAACGGTCATTTGTATCCCTCATTCATTTTGCACTCAGCTGTATTAGCGTTAATGGAAGCGTGCCCTAACAGCAGCCCTGATAACGTGCCGTTCTCTCGTGTGGAGAGCTGTTCACGCCGAAAGCCATTCAGGTTTCTGGCAATTTAAAGTCGCCTTGCTTATCTGCCAAAGTACATGCCCCATAAAATATGACTCAAGACTTATTTGAACCATTAAAAGCCCCTCGCTGGTTCGGCGCAAATATAATCCACAAAATAACACTTTATTGAATACAATTTCAAGTTTTCGAATTGGTTAATGCTCATCGCTGCAGCCCACCTCCGTTGTATTCTTGTGGAGGAAGATTGTGGCGAAGAACAGCCAAACCGATTCTAAACGTTGAAATTCTAACGGAATGACGTGCCGCACGGGGGATTGTGTGCATGCCGAAATGAAGAGTTGGTCCTGACGCTTTGGAGTGGGTGTTAAGTCAGACGTTATGGGGTTTGTGTCTGCTGATTTCAAAAGGCCACATTAAATTGCAGTTAGATTGAATAGAGTATGGCGTGACGTTCGCTCCGCGCGAGAGAGCGCGGCACGTAACGGGGCTACCCCAACGGATTGAATGTGCAAACGCAAGCCACAGCTGGATAAACGGGTGGCTGCGGAATAGTCGTGCGAGAGAAAATAGTATTATCCTGCACCTATTCTGCCTGATACTTAGTTTTGTAGCCGGAATTCATACGCCTATATTGATGTGAAAAGTGTTTTGTATGGAGTAGTGGTGTTCGGCTACGGTATGCTGCCCTTATCGTGCCCCCCAAGTGTGAGAGGTTATGAGCATTGGAGCGGTAACAGTAGATGTCGCCGGTGGTGGAGAACATGCAGACAAACCAATACAAGGATAATGTTTCTACTTCGAGACAAAATGATAACAAGTTGCATTTACTGAGCACCGGTGTTTCCCATTATATTCACCGAGCAGTGTTTTGTGGAATGAATTGTGAAAAAACAAATGAAAACGATGTATTCCCATCCACTACTATTCCAGAACACTACAAATGACACGGCAGAGAGGGTCCAGAATAATGTTCGTGTGGTGCTCAATAAGTAAACTCACTGTCATATAAATACATTCTAAGAAGCACAATTTGGGGCTGTCTTCTAGAGTGGAGTAGGTTCTGCATTTTTGTATAATTTCACAACTACATGAGACAACATGGTGGAGATTCTGGTAACTACCAAAACACGGGAAACACCAGTGTGACCTGTCTCCATAGGCGTTGGCAGAACAGTTTCATTGTGCCATGCCATAGCCTCAAGTGTCTGGAACTCTACTGCAGAGATACAACCATTCTATTACAAGAAGTTCCATCACTTGGTGTTTTGATGATGCTGCTGTTTCGGGTGGCACTGCAGAATCTCCTTTTATGTACTGGATTTGTTATAGATCTGGAGACTGGGTTGGCCATGTAATATGGTGTACAAGGTTTTCGTGATCATCAATCTGTGCAGTATGTACAGTGGTTACCCCAGCAACCGCTCAGCTGATATCAAGAGAGAGGGAATGTTATAGCTGAGTCAGTTTGTGAAAGTTGAGGTAGACTGTGGGGGCAGAACATGAAAATAAATGATGCGGTACAGCGTAATTTTTTTTTTAAAGCAACATATAATGTGTTTACATGCACATTAATGTTCCATTTATGAGTTGGAGCATGTAGACGGCATATCCAATTTGTAATAACCGGGATAAGAAACCAACTTTGACCACTGGATGGAAGACACAAGCTGCTCTTCAGCAACAGCAGTAGGGCTGAACAGTTAATCAAAATTTTATCGAAATTGCAATATGGCCTACTGCAATTTTCAAATCGCAGGAGGCGCAATATTTGTTAAAGGTGAAATGTGTGTCAAAATACCATTTTAAATGAAATATTGTGGTGCTGCAGAGATGTCCTGGCCTACACATCATATTCTACAGACTTAAGAAAACATCTTTGTTTGGTACAGATCCCCGCAAAAAAATCACACCATAATCATTTTAATACGTTTTTCAATGAAAATGAGAATAATGATGTAAAAAATGATCATTCCCTCTAATATCGCGAATCATATCGCAGTTGCAATATCAGTCAAAATAATCGCAATTAGATATTTTTTCAAAATCGTTCAGCCCTAGTCTACAGTTTAGAGGTCCAAAAAGGGCAAAAAATGACCAGGAAATTACTAGGGCTGGACCTGAATATTCGACTATTCGGATATTCATTCGTTGGGTAGGTATTCGGTTTTCAATTTTGGGATTCGGATATTTGATTTTTAAAATGTAATTTTATATGTAATCCGTAAGCCGGTTGCCATTGACGCGAAGCAGTTTCTTTTTTTTTTTTTTTTACTTGCATTCAAACGTCAGTCACATTTGCTGATCGCCATGGTGGCACAGAGAAAAAAGTACGACCTGAAATTCAAGCTGTCAGTTTCAAATTTGCTGAACAAAACTCAGGAGAAGCAGCAGCAAGACATTTCTCCGTTGATCTTTTTTTAAAATCTTTTTTTCTAAGGTAGGCTACCAGTATTTTGATACGGGGCTCTCTCTCTCTCTCTCTCTCTCTCTCTCTCTCTCTCTCTCTCTCTCTCTCTCTCTCTCTCTCTCTCTCTCTGTGCTTTAGAACGTAACCGCTGTGAAACAATCAGAAAATAACATTTTATTTCTCTGATTCACCGGCTTTCTCGCTACTACCGCTCCCTCTCTTAATTCACTTTCTAGCTCGCTCGACCATCTCTCTCTCTCTCCAGCTCGCCCGACCATCTCTCTCTCTCTCTCTCTCTCTCTCTCGGGCTATTAATTGAAGTTATATGTATGTTAAGTATGTTTTCAGTGCTGTGTTTTTGTGAGGAGGAACTGTGACTATGTGTGAACTTTGTCGGGTGAACTGTTGCCCGTGTATGGAAAGCCAAGCAGTTTGAAGGTGCGTGACTCTTAACCGCTTAATAGGCTCTTTATATATTATGGGTTCACCAGCAGATCCTCCATGTGAACCCAATAACTTGAACAGTTTTTATAAGAATCTTTTCAAATTTGGCATGGACATTGATGGCCCTTAGAGGAAGAACTCTATTGACTTTGACGTGTTTATGATTATTATAACTATTATTAACTGATTATATTCATTCATGCTATTTGGACCCGCATCTCACCAATGGTGCATTATATATTGTAGTGAAATTTGAGAATTGTTCAGGCAATTATGGAGATTTGTATGAAGTTTGCACTTTCTGTGATTATTATTAATACAATAGTTAATTAGTTAAATTTATTATTGAGTGTTAAAAAAATTGTTAGGTTACATACCCTTTATTATTGGGGAGACAATCCCCAATAATAGCAGTGGTTCTCAACGTGGGGTCCTGGGACCACCAGGGGTCCTTGAAGGGGTTCCAGTGGGTCCCCAGCAAATTGATGAATTGTTAAACTTCACCATTATTTAATCTTCAGGAAGTTAACACAATTAGAGAATGTAGAAGAATGACTGTTTTGATCATAGTTACTCTGTTATCTCTCTACCTACAATACAGATTGTCATGGGATTCTGGACAAAATCATATCTAGCAATACAAATATTCTCATATTTGGGTCAGAGAGACTCATCAAATGGGGGTCCGTGGCCCTAGTGTGGACTAAATTAGCGGTCCTTGATATGAAAAAGGTTGAGAATCACTGCCCTAGAGGATTATATCCATTCATTTTGGAGTGTTTAGGAGTAATAATAATATAATAAACTTGATTAATTTGTGATATAAAAATAGTTACACATGCAAGCTTTTATGAAGATTAGCCCATCAGTTTTATTATTGGCGAAATAAAAATAGTTGGGACATGCAACCAATACAATTGGGAAGATTAACCCTTGAGTCTTATTGTGTGATTATTGAATGGCTTTTTATTACATTTGACTTAATGGGGCCTTCGAGGATTGGGGAATTTCGGGGATATACCCTTGCTGTCGGCCCTCGACAGCATCCTAGTTTTAGTATTTTGGTTGGTTTGGGTTGGAGTGATCAATCGGTTCTCCTTATTGGCCTTTAGCAAGAAATAGGAAAATTCTCCGATCTCATATTTAGAGTGAATATCGGCCAATTTGTTTAGCCACTGGCCCATCATCAGGGGAATTGATATACAGTACAGCTTGTCCTGGAGGAGAGAGAGAGTGAGAGAGAGAGTGTGACAGCATTAAAGAAGACAGAGTGTGTGGGGGGGGGAGCGGGCGTGACGCTGACTGAGAATGACAGACTGAGACTCGTCTATCCATGTTGAAAAAGAAATAGGGGGGAGGTGGGGGGGGGGGGAGGAGGTGGAGAGGAGGAAAAGATGATAAGAATAAGTAATGGCATTCATTAGAGCTTAGGCAGCCAGTCCAGAGTGCCATGTGAAGTTGGGGAAAAAAAGGTTTCTCTCCATGCTTTTCTCCTTGTCATATAGGCTACAGGGTTTTCTCCCGCATAGGACAATATCTGCCTTTTCCATTAGTGCC